>NW_024044856.1:300000-539091 GCF_015852505.1 Tachyglossus aculeatus | reverse complement strand
GACGTTCTCTGCCACATCACTACAGGCTTAAGACAGGACCAGTTAAAGGCTTTCAGAAAAGTTAATTCATGTATTCAGTAGTATTTACTGAGCACTTACTGTGTGCAGAGCACTGTACTAAGTGCTTGGGAGAGTAAATACAATAATAAACCGATACATTCCCTTCCCATAACTAGCTAATAGACTAGAGGAAGGGAGACAGACATGAACACAAGAAAATAAAATTGCAGATATATACATAAATTCTGTGGAGCTGGGAGGGGGAAAGAGCAAAGGGAGAAGTCCAGGCGTTGCAGAAGGGAGTGGGAGATGAAGAAAGCTGGGTCTTAATCTGGGAAGGCTTCTTGAAGGAGATGTGCCTTCAGTAAGGCTTTGAAGCAGGGAAGAGTGATTATTTGTGAGATTTGAGGAAGGAGGGGGTTCCAAGCCAGAGGCAGGATGTGGGCTAGGGGTTGGCAGTGAGGGAGGGAAGATTGGGGAGTGAGAAGGTTAGCACTAGAGGAGTGAAGAGTCTGGGCTGGGTTTTAGTAGAAGAGAATCGAGGTGAGGTAGGAGGGAGCAAGGTGTTGGAATGCTTTAAAGTCAATGATGAGGAGAAGGAGGAAATGGACAGCCACTGGAATTTTTTTGAGGCACAAGGTGACATGTCCTGAGTATCTCTGTAGAAAAATAATCCGGGCAGCAGAGTAGTATGGACTGGAGTGGGGAGAGACAGGAGGCTGGGAGGTCAGCAAGGAGGCTGATGCAGTAATCCGGTGCGACAGGATGAATGATTATATTATGGTGGAAGCAGTTTGGGTGGAGAGGAAAGGCTGGATTTTAGCTATGTTGTGAAGGTGGAACCAAGAGGATTTAGTGATGAATTTAAATATGTGGGTTGAATGAGAAAGAGGAGTCATGGATAACACCAGGTTTACTGGCTTGTGAGACAGGAAGGATGGTGGTGTCATCTACAATGATGGGAAAGTCAGAGAGAGTACAAGGTTTGGGTCAGAAGATAAGGGGCTCTGTTTTGGACATGTTAAGCTTGAGGTGATAAGATGACATTCAGGTAGATGAAAGCAGGAGGAGATGAGAGACCGGAGAGAGGGAGAGAGATCAGGGCTGGAGATGTAGATTTGGGTATCATCTGCAAAGAGGTGGTACTTGAAGCCAAGAGAGTGAATGAGTTCTCCAAGGAAATAAGTTCTCCAATGAAACTGGGAGTCAGCAAACACAGTGATTTGGGCATTCATTATGACCCAGGTATGAAAACCTAGATAACCAAGATCTGATCATGAACATAACCCGCCCACATGAGGATTCAATGACTTGGATTCATCAAGCAGAACCTGGAAGTTTAAGGGTTTAATTTTAAGAACCACTACCTGTTAGATACCTCCTCCCTCATCTCCTTCCCTATTAGCATTCTTCCTCTTTTATTTTTCTCATCCCTGTCTTTTTACCAGACAGAGCAGATGATGGTCACAAGCTTAAGGAACACTTCAACAGCTAATCACACCTCCCGATCAAATCATCCCATTAGCCATCTTTAGCCACTCCTGGTGTTTTGAGGTTTATTTATTCCAAATATTCATGGTTTCTATACATTTTTTGTTTCCACTTATGTATATGCCTTTGCACTTGTCTTACTGTACTTACCTGTACTGACTGTACACTATTTATACCTGAGACATGCTTTCATTATATCATATATTACATGAGGGAAGCTGATTGGGCTAGTCAAAAGAATGGACTAGAAGCCATAATATAATATGTTTCTAATTCTGCTCTGCCAGTTGTCTGCTATGCGGTCTTGAGCAAGTCATTTTAACTTCTCTGTGGCTCAGTTTCCTCAACTATAAAATGGGGATTCAATACCGTTTCTCCCTCCTACTTAACATGTGATACCTGTGTGGGACTGGGTCCAACCTGATTAACTTGTACCTATCCCAGGGCTTAGAGCAGTTCTTGACACTTTAAGAGTAAGTGCTTAATAAATACAATAAAAATACATTGAGGGAAATGACTATCCTTTTCTTCTCCCTCTCCCTCTCTCTCCTCCTCTCTTGCTCTTGCTCAAGCACCCACCGATGCTGTTGGAGCTGATGAATCCACCTACCCAACTACAGGTACATTTGTTGAAACTTTCTTCAGCAAAGTTGACAACACTCCATTTGGGGATATCTACTCCCCAAAACCAAAATAATAATAAGAATGGCATTTATTAAGCACTTACTATGTGTAAAGCACTGTTCAAAGCGCTGAGGTGGTTATAAGGTGATCAGGTTGTCCCACCGGGTGTTCACAGTCTTAATTCCCATTTTACAGATGAGGTAACTGAGGCACAGAGAAGTGAAGTGACTTGCCCAAAATCACACAGCTGACAATTGGCGGAGCCAGAATTTGAACCCATGACCTCTAACTCCAAAGCCGGTGCTCTCTCCACTGAGCCAACCATGTCACTCCGTCCTACCTCGCCTCCCAGGCTCAAGTGCAGATTCTCTCTCTCTCTCAAAGACACTTAGACTCATGGATAAAATATCATTGTCAGCAGCAACATCTCCTGAAGGACAACTTTCTTTCTACTCCTCTTCCTCCTCCAGAGATTGTTGCCCTCTCTAGAGCAACAATATTTAGTTTTATTTTCTCATGGATCCCCCTCCTTCCCCTCCTCCTCTTCCTCCTCCTCCTGCTCTTCCTTCTACTACTTCCTCTTCCTCACCATTACGTTCCCTGTGACATCACAAACTGCTGCTTTTGTCAGGACCACAATGCGACCCGCTCACTCACAAGGGTGGGTGACTATGGAGAGGTCAGTTTCCACAATGTCTCCAATAATTCCTGTGTGCAGAGTCCTGCCCGGACGGGAGAGGCATAGGGAGAAGAAGCTGCTCATGGTGGACTGGATCAAAGATCAGAATCTTGGGTGTGGAAGCATAGCTAACACCACATAGGTGGGGAGAGAGAGAGGGGGGGGGGTTCTGGGCAAGAGAAAAAGAGAGGTTGTGTGTGACAGTCCTGAAACCTTGAAAATTTTACTCCTGTGTTCATAATTGAAGAACACCTTGGCTGGTAATGAGATTCTAGAAAATTATCCCTGGACTCCATGAAGACGAAATCACTGACTCTCCACTCAGCAGATCACCACCTCAAAAGCCTTGGCTACTGATGGAACATCTTTGAAAGATACAGAGGATCTTGCTGCAGAAGAAAGACTATGATCCGAAAGGTCAAAAGGGAAGGTTGAGAAACTGGGAGGTCAGATTGTGTGGAAAAACTACCTAGAAGCAAACAGATGAACCCAAATTTGAAGGAACTGGCATGAAATGGTGATTTTCAGTCCCGTGAAGGTCGAAGTTGGAATTCAGCCTTATCTCCTGCCTCCAGAGCAGGAAGCACCATTCCAAACTTAAGGTAGTCATGTCCAACGTGCGCAGCTCAATCAGGTGAACAAGCTGGGGTTTGAGCCAGGGAAATTCACACTCAACAACTCATTCTCCTTGGATGTGGGTTTGGGGTATCCCCATCCCTGGCAGTGTTTGAGACCTACTTGACCAAGTTAGGTAGGACTGACTTGTTTGTTGGCCAATCCCACATTTCCACACCCTTCTGTGATACACCCCTGCCTCAGCCTCAGCCCAAGCCTAAAGTGTCCTGGCAGGATATGGTAATGAAAAAAGGCAGAGTTCATTACAGGAGTTTGGATCTGATGCCTGGTTTCCTCCATGCCCATCTTCTGGGGTCACAGTGTCAAACGCTTGCTATTTCACATGTTTTCCCCTCCCAGCCTCCTTGGTCTTCATGTCCCTGAATCAGCTTGGTGTTAGGGACCCAGGACTGTCACTCAAACAGCTGCACGCAGGGATCCCTCCTGACCACACTGATGAAAGTTTGTGCACGCGCGCGCGCGTGTGTGTGTGTGTGTGTGTGTCTGTATTTTACCATTAGGATCAGAGTTTTCTCCTCACAGTTTCTAGGTGTGTGCCTGTTCCTGTTTCTCTGGAAAGTTTATCCCACTTGTCTCATATGATGGTGTGCCTGTGCCCTGGAAGCCACTGTGGCAGTTCAGGCTTTTAGAAGGAAGGGGCTGTAGGCATTTTTACCTCCTCCCACGGTTGTTTTTGGGTGTCACATTTGCAGAAGGAAATTTCTGTGTAAAACATTAATAATCACTGGTTAGATCGAAGGCTGTGGTGTTACTGGGTCCCACCAGAAGCTTCCAGGGAGATCCACTCCCTCCCCACCTGGCTCATCGATTCCACATGATGCAGTTAGTGACCAGTCCTCTGCCTCAGGCCAGTTTCAGATGGTAAGGAAAGTAATCACCTCGCGGTGGCACTCAGCAAAAACAGACTCGTTGCCTCTAGCTCTCCCAAGACGGCTTATGCTTGGGAAAGTCAAGGTGGTGCTCTTATCAGACCTCCATATAAAGATGGACACATCACAGGCTGAGTCACCACTGCGACCTCCCTCTCTAGAGCAACAATGTTTAGTTTTATTTTCTCATGGATCCCCCTGCTTCCTACTCTCAGAAATAAATGAATCTTTTTTAAAATATGTAACTCTAGAACTTGTAAGCACTGGGTAGCTTTTTCCATTATCCTCATCCCCTGTACTCCCTTGAGCTCCAGAGGTGACAAGGGTCAGCTTGATTTTTGTGGGCCTCCACAATTTCTCTTTGCTTGAAATTTGGACATTGGGTAGCCAAGGCTGAGGATTTCGGCACATCTCTCCCTGCCATAAGGAAGGTGGAAGATCAGGTTTAGCCTTCTCTATCTAGAAAAGGTGGCTAAGTAGCCAGTGGGTATTTTGAACCCACACTTCAGGGCATGAGACCCATTGAAGCCTACTCTGCCAGTCCTTCTCAAGGGCAGAAGCTTGTGTTATTACTCTCCCAGATGGCAGCAGGATGAAAGTGATCCACAGATGGAAATCAAGCAATCAATCAACTGTATTGATCCCCTGTAGATTGTAAGCTCCCTCTAGATTGTAAGCTCACTGTGGCAGGGAATGTGTCAATCAACTCTGTTGTATTGTACACATCCAGTTGCTTTGTACAGTGCTCTGCACAAAATTAGTACTCCATAAATACCATAGACTGATTGACTGAGCAGAGCACTGTACTAAGTCTTGGGAGCGTACAATACAGTAGACTTGTGTCACTGGGAGGAACGAGCAGCTGGATAGTTCATGAGTTTGTGGATTGAAGGGTTGGAAATAGAATTGCAGACTCGAAGTTATGGTTAAGGGAAGCAAGTTTATTGCGACTTTAACACAAGTAATTTTGTGAGGTAATCTTCAAGAGCAAAGATACTCCTAGGCTAATAAGCAACAAGTACTGGTCAGAATGGTCCCCAAATTCTAACAACTGGTGGAAATGGGAGGAGATACCAGTTATCTCCAGGGGCTACTTTTCAAATCACCTGGCTATCAAATATCAATGGCTACCTTTCAAATCACCCTACATTTGTGATCCTTCCCAGAGGGGATACTCAGTACTCCTTGCTCCAGCGAGGTGGTCTGATCAGTCACTCAGTACCATGCAGTGGGCCGACAAAATGGGAATCCCTGATTCTGGGTAGAGGTGACAAGCCACATGTTACCCCTCAACCCGGGATGGATTCAAGGATCGACCAAGTGAGAGTGAGGCACTTGGGTCAGAAAGGTTGAGTTTATACAAAATTTATTCCGTGAGGCAAATTGAACTTCAAGGCCTTTCAGGAAGGTTATAATTATTTAACTACCTTGGACCCAACGAACTGAATTTCCCTTTAGGGAGCAATATGATTAATTATTTGGAAGTGGTGGATTGAATTTCCCTCTGGGAGGCCCCTTTTGGGAGGAATATGATTATTTAATGATATTACAGCTTCCCTATTGGGAGGAATATACTTGCTTGTGGTGAAACACCTAGGTCCCGCCAATGAATGCTTACCACTTAGGAGGAAAACACTTATGTCTTATTCACATGTGGCAAGGCAGCTAGCTACCACCCATGAACACTTCCCCATTTAGGAGGAATACATTTATGCATAACACGCACATGGTGAAGTGGGCTAATTTCAGCATTCAGAGGAACACTCACCCTTCCCATGGCCCGTCACTTGGTGCAGACAGAAGGGACATCCCATGCTCTGGGCAGAGGTGACAGGCAGCTGGTGGCTGCAACTTTCGATCTACTATCCAGAAGGTCGGAGGCCACAGGTATCAATTACCTGTGCCCCCAGGCCATTTCGGCTTCCAGGCTAAGCTTGTCCAATCTCCCCCCTCCCCACTTTCCCATTTCTAATTTGATTGGTACAGGGGCAAGGAACACCTTCTGTATTTCCGGCCTGGGTTGTCAATCTAGTGGTTTTGATTGCAGGGGCAGTGTCACATGCGCTTCTGAGTTCCGTTTTGCTGGTTTAGGCAGTCACGAGATAATATTTGACCTTTTGATGGTGGACATCCCAGTTCACCTTGAGGCAACACATCAGTGTGGCAGAGTTCCGAGTTCTACAATGGAGTTGGTATAGATAGAGAATAGGAGGGGACCCAGACCTGAACCTTGAGGGACACCCACAAGGGGTGGGAGGCATAGAAAGATCCCACAAAGGAGACTGAGAATGAATGGCCAGAGGGATAAGAGGAGAATCAGGAAAGGATAGCACCAGTGAAGCCAAGTTTGGATAATATTTCAAGGTTTAGGGGGTGGTCGACAGTGTCAAAGGCAGCTGAGAGGTGGAGGAGGATTAGGATGGAATACAGGCCATTGGATTTGGCAAGAAAAAGATCATTTTTTACCTTTGAGAGGCAGTTCCTGTGGAGTGAAGGGAATGGAAACCAGATTTGAGGGGGCCAAAGCAAGTATTGGAGGAGAGGAATTTGAGACAGATGATATAGACAACTCACTCAAGGAGTTTGAAGAAGAATGGTAGAAATGAGATGGGACAATGACAGGAGGAAGCTGCGAGGTTAGGAGAATGGGTTTTTAAGATAGGGGAGACATGGGCATGTGAGAAAGTAGTGGGAAAGAAGCCAACGGAGAGCAAACATTTGAAGATGGCTGTTATGAAGGGAAGAAGGGAGGGGGTTCTTTAAATCATATTTGCTGAGCGTTTACTGTGTGAAGAACACTGTACTAAATGCTTGGAAAGTACAATTCTACAACGGAGAAAATCCCTACCCAACAATGGGCTCACAGTCTAGAAGCGAGGAGACAGACAACAAAACAAAACAAAACAAGTAGACAGGCATTAACAGCATCAATATAAATAGAATTATAGATATGAACACATCATTAATAAATAGAATAAAAATATGTACATATATAAACAATTGCAGTGGGGCAAGGAGGGGAATAGAGCAGAGGGAGGGAATCGGGGCGATGGGTAGGAGAGGAGGAGCAGAGGAGAAGGGGAGGATCAGTCTGGGAAGGCCTCCTGGAGGAGGTGAAATTTAAGTAGGGCTTTGAAGGGGGGGAGTGTGCTAGTTTGGCACATGTGAGGAGGGAGGGCATTCCAGGCCAGAAGTGGGTCGACGGTGGGATAGGAGAGAAAGAGGCACAGTGAGGAAGGTAGCAGCAGAGGAGAGGAGTGTGCAGGCTGGGCTGTAGAAGGAGAGGAGGGAGGTAAGTTAAGAGGGGGCAAGGTGTTGGAGAGCTTTGAAGTCATTAGTGAGTTTTTGCTTGATACGAAGGTTGATCGTCAACCACTGGAGATTTTTGAGGAGGGGGTGACAGGCCCAGAGCGTTTCTGTAGAAAGAGAATCTTGGCAACAGAGTGAAGTATAGACTGAAGTGGGGAGAGACTGGAGGTTGGGAGAGTAGAAGGGATGCTGATGCAGTAATCCAGTAGGGATGTGATGAGTGATTGTATTAAGATAAGGTACAAAGGAATGGAGTGGCTGGGCCAGCTGATACACAGCTGACTCTGATTAAAACAAACTGATTTTATTGGCCATACCTTAGTTACAGTTTAACCAGATTCCCCAAAAGGACTTACACTAGGGCAGTGTTCCTCCTCTCCTTTACCTATAATTTTTTTTCAGTGCACTGATTTCGAGGACTCAGTTTCCAAACCCAGTTCTGTGTATGTCAGAGGATAATGGATGAGGCTTCTCTAGAGGTACAGGATGTGATGAGGCCTTGAACTTCTGAACTTCAGCAAAGCCCTCCCTCTTGTCAGGGCCTCTGGTCTGAAAGCTCCTTGCAGACAAGGAATGTCTGCTGTAATGTACTCTCCTAAGTGATCAGGTCTATACTATGCAAACAGTAAACTCTCATTAAAGAACATTGATTGTGCTGCTCCCCGGGCCATCCGGGGAATGTAATCTGTCATGGACGAGGCACCAGACAGTCCTCAGTTCACCGAGATTCCAGACATGAGCTGGACAGGAGCAATTACTGGAGCCCCTGGGCCATGGAATACCCACTCTACACTATAACTCAGGGCAGACATCGTCAGGGAAAAATGGTGAACAGGCAGCATTTTCAAGGAAGCATTTTCTGAGCATTTCCTTCCAGAAAATTCAGGAAATGAAGTGTCAAAGGCAGACTTTCAGAATTCTTTCAAGACAATGGCTTCTGGGTATTTTATTGGTTTAATTGTCCATAAAAAATCATTGAAAGCGGGAACCTCTTCAGCAAGGTTTTCCATAGTCCAAGTACCATCAAAATCGTAGTTATTTGTTATATACATCATGCTCAAGTAAAGTCCTAGTGAAAGGTGGAACCAAAACTATCTTGGACAGTCCAAAACTCTCTAACACAAATCTAAGAATCCGTATCACAATAGGCAGCCATCACCACGGCTGATGTAAATACACTCAAATTCATTGTGCAAACGCTTTGCACTCTGCCATCTGCTTCAGCACCTTTAGCAAAATGGGAGGTTATGGCTCTGAGGCCTCAGGTCCAGGAACCATTTCCACCCCAGCTATCCTGAATATGAGTGACTTAGTGACAAGAGCACAGGCTTGGGGGTCAGAGGACGTGAGTTCTAAGCCCGGCTCTGTCACTTATCTTCTGTGTGCCCTTGGGCAAGCCACTTAATTTTTCTATGCCTCAGTTACCTCATCTGTAAAATGGGAATTAAGACTATGGGCCCAACGTGGGACAATCTGATTACCTTGTATCCACCCCTGTAATTGGAACAGTGCTTGGCACATAATAAATGCTTAGCAAATACCATAATTATTATTCTCCCTGGGCTCAGGGCATGTGGAGGATGGAAGTTTATGCTGGAGCTTGGCGTCTCCTTGAAACTCCAGGGACAACAAAAGCCTATTGAAACTCTACCATAGAAGGGGTTCTTGGGAGCAATCAGGGCCTCTGGAGTCAGACCCCCTTCTAGTAGGCCCGCTAGTTCACAGACTGTCAGCTGCTCTGGAAAGTCCATTCAATCAATCAATTCTATTTATTCATTCATTCATTCAATCGTATTTATTGAGCGCTTACTGTGTGCAGAGCACTGTACTAAGAGCTTGGGAAGTACAAGTTGGCAACATATAGAGATGGTCCCTACCCAACAGCGGGCTCACAGTCTAGAAGGGGGAGACAGACAACAAAACATATTAACAAAATAAAATAAAATAAAACAGAGCACTGTTCTGAGCTCCGCGTGGGATACAAGGTGATCAGGTTGTCCAATGAGGGGGCTCACAGGCTTCATCCCCATTTTCCAGATGAGGCAACTGAGCCCCAGAGAACTGAAGTGACTTGCCCATAGTCACACAGCTGATGTGTTGGAGCTGGGATTAGAACCTGTGACCTCTGACTCCCAAGCCCAGGCTCTTGCCACTGAACCACGCTGCTTCGTCGAAATGATGGTATTTGTGAAGCGCTTACTATGTGCCAAGCACTGTTCTAAGCGCCTAGGTAAAGCGGGGGAATGGCTGAGGCCAGACGCCCTCCTGGTCTTCCCTGACTGCCGCCCACAGGAGTGACCCTGATGGACCTTCTGGTCTACAACAGGCCGAGCAATGTACTGAGCACCCGGAGGAGTCTATTCAAGTTAGCAGAGAAGGCCCCTGCCCTCAAGAAGGTTACAGTCTACTGCAGGTGGAGCACTGTACTGAGCGCCTCAGGGAGTGTCCTAGAGTTATCCTTCAGGCAGATTGATTGAGTGCTTGCTGTGTGCAGAGCACTGTACTAAGCGCTTGGGAAAGTACAATGCAACAATAAAAAGAGCGACCATCCCCACCCACAACGGACTCGGAGTCGAGAGGCCAGGGTCCCCGTTCTGACGTAGCGGCCGAATGTCGGAGCGGCCGAGTCGACAGTTTGTGCTGTCTTTGCCAACATGCACTGTGTGACTGTGGGTTTCTGCCTTTCTGAAGACCACCTGTTGGCCCATGGCCAGTCTTGTTAAATAATTGCTGCCTCTCAATTCAGATCTGACTCGAAGCTCCTACCTCAGAAACTATTGTCTGAGCTTGTCCACTGCTCCTCAGTACTTGAGGCCCCACAGCCCCCCTCTAGACTGTGAGCTCGTTGTGGGCAGGGCTCAATAAATACGATTGAATGAATGAATGAATGAATGAACAGTGGCACATCGTAAGCGCTTAACAAATATCATTATTATTATAAATGCAACCGACCGGCTGACTAATAACATTTCAAAGAAAAAAAATGAAGGCTTCGAATCCCTCCCTGCTCCCCCATCCGGCGAGACCCTTCTGGTGTTGACAGTAAACACAGCTGGCTTTGGCCTGCAAGGTCGATGGGAGAACCTACAGGGAAAGCTTGTTCAGCTTGAGTGGATGGCCAGAAAAGTGACAGGTGAGCATCAGTGTCGTCGAGGGCAATGCAATACATTTTGGGGAACATGAGACAATCACCAATTGCTCATGCTTAGGGGAGATTCACTACTATAGGGAACGACACCCCAACTTGTTCATGGTTTAGAAGAGGGGAGGCAATATACAGGGGAATGTTTGCCATCCCCAGTTGGTGAGGAAAGAACGTAAGGCCATTATCTGGTCCAACCATAGGAATACTGTGACAATTGCTTTCAGAAACAGCTTGGCCAATTGAACAAAGCACGGGGGTGGAAGTCATAAGGACCTGGGTTCAACATGTCTGTTGTGTGAACTTGGGCAAGTAACTTCACTTCTCTGTGCCTCAATCACCTCTTCTGTAAAATGACGATTAAGATCATGAGCCCTATGTGAGATATGGACTGTGTCCAAACTGTTTAGATTGTATCTACCTCAGAGCTTAGTACAGTGCCTGGCACATAGTAAGATCAAAACAGATACCATAAATCCAGAGAAGCTGTGTGGCTCAGTGGAAAGAGCCCGGTCTTTGGAGTCAGAGGTCATGGGTTCGAATCCCGGCTCCACCACTTGTCAGCTGTGTGACTTTGGGCAAGTCACTTAAATTCTCTGCGCCTCAGTTACCTCATCTGTAAAACGAGGATTAAGACTGTAAGCCCCCTATGGGACAACCTGATTACCTTGTATCCTCCCCAGCGCTTAGAACAGTGCTTTGCACATAGCAAGCGCTTAAAAAATACCATAATTATTATTATTATTATAAATAAAAAAACAAATTTCTCTCCAAGAGAGCATTTGCCTGTGTAGATGACTGAGCTTTAGCCCTTCAGGAGCTTTCTCTCTTGGTTTGGGGAGTTTTCTTTGATTCATTCTTTCATTCATTCATTCATTCATATTTATTGAGCGCTTACTGTGTGCAGAGCACTGTACTAAGCGCTTGGAAAGTACAATTCGGCAACATATAGAGACAGTCCCTACCCAACAATGGGCTTACAGTCTAGACGGGGGAGTCAGGCAGCAAAACAGAACAAGTGGACAGGTGATGGACCTGGGACACAATCCTGGTCTGCTAGGTTGACACTGATGGGGACCAAGTTAACTCCAGCCATGAGTCATCTTATCCTCTGGCAGATCAAGAGACATCACTTTTCCCACAAAATTGGGAACCTCTATGCATGAGCTTAGTGTACACTGTCATTCAAGTTCATTTGTTGAATTGGAGAAGCAGCATGGTGTAGTGGGTAGAGCAAAGGCCTGGGATTCAGAAGGACATGGATTCTAAATCCAGCTCTGCAGCCTGTCTTCTGTGTGACTTTGGGCAAGTCACTTCACTTCTCTGGGTTTCAAACGTCTTAATCTAGAAAATAGAGAATAATATTGTGAACCCTATTTAAGACAGGGACTGTGTCCATCCTGATTAGCCTGCATCTAAGCCAGTGCTTAGAAAAGTGACTGGTACATAGAAAGCACTTTATAAATACCATTTAAAAAATCCTCGGAAGTTTCTGTGGGTGGCATCAGATTGTGCCTGAACATCCGGCTCTGGGTCACTGTTAACAAGCAGATTGAAAATGAAAAGACATCAGGCAGGGACTTTCCAAGGTTCCCACCTACACCAACACCTTGTGGGCAGGAAAAGGTCAACTTCTTTCTCCACAGTATGGTCCAGGGGCTCCCTGACTGGCCGAAATTCTGGCTGGCCATATCTTATGGGCTTGGGGACACTCCTGTCTCCTCATCTCCCTCTCCCCCTACCCCATTTTGACTGCCCCTTTCCACCACTATGGGATATCCCTTTCAAAGCTCCAGCTTTGGCATGACTGGAAAGAAGAAAGGGTTGGAGAGAGAGAGGGAGAGAGACAGAGACTTCCCCAATTACTGGGCTATGTGACTAAAAGATATTAACTTCTAGTTCCTCATTCATTATTCATATAACCAATTCAGAGAAGCATCTAGCCTACTGTAAATAGACTGGGCCTGAGAGTCAGATGAGCTGGTTTCTAATCCCAGCTCCACCTTTGTCTGGTATGTGGCCTTGGGTAGTTCACTTAACTTCTCTGTGACTCAGTTTCCTCATATATAAAATGGGGGGTCAAATCCTACTTGCTCCTTCTTAATAGTAATAATAATAATAATAATAGCATTTATTAAGTGCTTACTATGTGCAAAGCACTGTTTTAAGCGCTGGGGAAGATACAAGGTGATCAGGTTGTCCCATATGAGGCTCACAGTCTTAATCCCCATTGTACAGATGAGAGAACTGAGGCACAGAGAAGTTGAGTGACTTGCCCAAAGTCACACAGTTGATAAGTGGCAGAGCCAGGATTCGAACTCATGACCTCTGACTCCAAAGCCTGTGCTCTTTCCACTGAGCCACGCTGCTTCTCAGATAGTAAGCCCCCATTGGAACAGGGAATATGCCCAATCTGAGAATCTTTTATCTACTCAAGCATTTAGTGCAATGATTGGCACAAAGTAAACACTTAACAAACACCATAAAAAAACCTTTCCCCCAGTAGTCCAGCCACAGTCTTTCAGAAATCGGTAAGATTATTCCTGGACTCTCTTACCCTCCCCTCCAGAATGAATCAGCTTGGAGCTAAGCTCTTGCGTTACAGTTGGCATAGTCGGCAGGAGCTTACCTCCAAGCAGATTCATTCTGGATTCGGTGAGACCGAAGAATGAGAGGGTTCATATGGGGTTCATATCACCTTTAATCTCGCGGCGGCCAGTCGAGGTCGTGGTCAAAGGACAGCCCATTTCCATGGGACATCCGTGGAGCATCCGCACCACAACAGGTGTGGGCAGGCTTTTACACAGAACCGGACAGAGGTGGCCACTTGCCAAATGCTTATCTAAGGCTTACATAAGTGTGGCGTAGTTAGAAATATACGGCGCATGAGCAGAAAACACAGCAAGGAATTCTAGGTATCATAATAAAGTGAGGGATCCTGGATATCACAACAAAACGAGGGATTCTGGGTATAGCAGTATTCCGTGGACATACACCATATCAGCCTCCTTGCTGACTCCTGTTTCCCCTCTCCAGTCCATACTTAACTCTGTTGCCAGGATCATTTTTCTTCAAAAACTTTGAAGACATGTTTCCCCACTCTTCAGGAAACTCCGGTCATTGCCCATTCACCTCCACATCAAACAGAAACTCCTCACCATCGAATTTAAAGCACTCAATCTCCTTGTCCCCTACTAACTCATCTTACTACTCAGCCCACAAACATCACTCTTCTAATGTCAACCTTTTCATTGTACCTCGATCCGGTCTCGCCACTAACCATTAGTCCATGTCCTGCCTCTGGCCTGGAATGCCCTCCCTCCTCAAATTGGATAAACATTTACCCTTTCCCACCTTCAAAGCCTTATTGAAGGCATATGTCCTTCAAGAGGCCTTCCACAACTAAGCCCTCATTTCCACCTCTCCCATTCCCTTCTGCATTGCCCTGATTTGCTCCCTTTATTCATCCCCCTCCAAGCCCCAAAGCACTTATGACTATATCTGTAATTTATGTAGTAATATTGATGTCTGTCTTCCCCTCAACTGTAAGCTCATTGTGGGAAGGTATTGTGTCTGTTTACTGTCATATTCTACTCTCCCAAGCACTTAGTATAGTGCTCTACACACAGTAAATGTTCAATAAATATGATTGATTGATGGAATGAATAAATGAATATTTGTTACCAATTTTAACACTATAATGTAAGTTCCTGGAGGGCAGTGATCATATGGCCTGCTTCTGTTGAAATATGACAACTCCTTAACAGTCCTTCACACTCAGTAGCTGCTCAGTGATTACAATAATGCTGCTGCTGCGGCTGCTGTTGTTGAAGATGATGTTAACCAGCTATTTTCTTTGGGACAGTTGGATATTATCTATCTAAACAACCATTCAATTAGGGTTACTTACTGAACCTCCAATTTGAGTGAGTGCTGTTCCAAATGTTTGAAAGAGTACAGCAGTAGAGCGACACATTCCCTGTCCTCAAGGAACTCAAAATATACTGGAAGAAACCAAAAAACAGTTATTTGAAAATTAGTGTTAACAAAAGGAAGAAAAATATTATGAGGAAAAAAATTCAATTATCACTACGGAATGGCAGAATAAGTAATTTACTATACAAATGAAAATTCACATATATTTGTATATGTCAAACTAGCCATTACAACCTTTACTGGTTGGCTTGGAGACTAGACTCCCTTTGAAGTTCACCCAAAGTGAGAGGCTGCAGTCTTTGCTTACTTTTATGTTGCTGACCTGGTCAATGGGGGAAACTGATAGAGAAATGGGAGGTTGTTAGGATGAGAAATCAGTTCTGTTTGCTACTTTTTAAATGAGTGAATAATACATGAAAGGAATATATTAAAATTGTTGGGAGATGAAACGGTATACACTGATTGGGTTCAATCTACTAAGTACTAGTAGAGAAGCAGCATGGCTCAGTGGAAAGAGCACGGGTTTTGGAGTCAGAGGTCATGGGTTCAAATCTCAGCTCCACCACTTGTCAGCTGTGTGACCTTGGCCAAGTCAGTTAACTTCTCTGGGCCTCCGTTACCTCATCTGGAAAATGGGGATTAATACTGTGAGCCCCACGGGGGACAGCCTGAGCACCTTGCATCCCCCTAGCGCTTAGAACAGTGCTTTGCACATGGTAAGCATTTAATAAATGCCATCATTATTATTATTATTACTAGATCTTTAGCTCCTTGTGGGCAGGGAACATATTCACTAATTGTGTTGTATTGTACTCTCCCAATTAGTTCAGTGTTCTAAACACTGCAAGTGTTCAATGAATGCAATTGATTGATTTACTGATTGATTGATAAGTATACCTGATGACAATGCAGAAAGCAGCGAGGTGGAGTCAGCTGGAAATTGATGAGGAACCCCTATTGTAATATAAGTAAAACTCACTACCTTAAAAGCTGACCTGTGGCCTCATCGTGATTAATCATTTATTTATATTAATGCCTGTCTCCCTCACTTGACTGTAATCTCGTTGTGGGCAGCTGATGTGCTTACTAACTTTGTTTTTTACTCTCCCAAACCCCTAGTACAGTTCTCTGCACACAGTAAGCACTAAATAAATACCACTGATTGATGGAAGACCGAACATGAACAGTAGCAAAGATGGCGATTTTTACATAGCAAAAGACTCATTGGAGCAGTCATGCCAAGAGTTTAAAGGAGCACACGAATATGCATAGCAAACTAAGTAGGCAAGTGACTGTCTCTCTGCGCCCTGGAGGTGCTCAAGGGAACCATGAGCAGTAAGATTGAGAGCCTGTTTGCAGGGATCAGGAGAGAGGAGTCTGTAGTAGACAGTGGTTTGCAGAGAGAGGTCCGTGAAGAGACCCTTACAGAAGGGCCCCTGTGCACTTTCTGCCAAGGAACCCGGGCGGCAATAAACTCAGTTCTGGTAAAAACGGATGTTTCTCGTGAATTAATCAGTATATCTGCTCCAGGCCACAGGCATCACTTGCAAATAAAGAATGGGGAGAAATCACTTAGGACTCTGGCTGACACAAGGATAACAACTATGGTTGCCTGCAGTGCCAGGAATTTCCGGTGTCCGGAAAAGTAAGGGAGGGGGAGTGACAAATTTCTCTCCTGGACTTCCTGACTCCAACCCTAGGACATGGGTTAGATGGCTAGGTCTTGAGAGATCCCTTTGCCTTTGTAGCAGGATCTGTTTTAGAGGCAGGAGTAATGGTCATAACTGAAGCGGTTGAGGAGTGGGATTTGCTAAGCAAGGAACTACAGTTCATCCCTGGAAGAGAAGATCCAGGGAACATTTCTAGAGGTCATGCTTCTCCTATGTGACACCGGGAGGAATTTTGGCCTGGACCTAGGGATGAGAGTTCCCTGGATATCACATTGGCTTCTTATTCTCCACCCCTTAGGTGCCCATCAGGATGGAGACTAAGAGCTGGGGCTGGCCCCCTAAGAACAGCAGTCTAACCAAACCATCTCCATCTCCTCTTTTCATCATATTAGCTACTGCCTCCAGGTTTAGCCTGGTCTGTCTGGCTGTGGCCTATCCCCACCCTGCGTATGGATTGAAGGATTGAGAATGGGAGTAGGGATTGTCAATGGCTATTTTAGCCTTAAGGTTCAAGTAAACTAGGCTCTACCTACAAGCAAGATGGATCAGAGCCCCTGTAGACTAATGTGGACACCAATTAACGAATCAGTCAATCGTATTTACTGAGCACTTACTATGTACAGAGCACTGTGCTAAGCACTTGGGAGAGTACAATCCAACAAAATTAGCAGAAAAGTTCTTTCCAATAACAAGCAATGTGAATGGTGGGAGTAGCAGGTGCTCCATGCCATATCTGGTTAGGCCAGATTCAGAGCTGATACCTTGTTAGACACTCTGATGTAGAAGTTGATGATCTGAAACAGTAAAACTGATGAGAATGTGAATGTGGCCTGAGGGACAATCTCACCCTCCTGACACCTACTCAGTTGGGGGGTCATTGGCTCCCAAACAATTCATTTATGCATTCATTCATTCAATCATATTTATAAAGTGCTTCCTTTGTGCAGAACACTGTACTAAGCACTTGGGAAAGTACAATGCAGCAGTAAAGAGAGGCAATCCCTGACCACAATGAATTAACCATCAGGGGGAGCGAGGGGTGGGGGAGACAGACATCAATACAAATAAACAGACATCAATATACATGAATAAAATCGCAAATATAAACATAAATTCTGCGGGGCAGAGAGGGGGGAACAGCAAAGGGAGTGGTCATTGTGACGTGGAAGGGAATGGGAGATGAAGAAAAGTGGGCTTTAATCCTCTTGTAGAAAATACGCATTCAATAAGGCTTTGAAGGAGACCAGAGCAATTGTCTGCTGGATTTGAGAAGGGAGGGCGTTTCACTCAGAGATAGGAGGTGGGACAGGGATCGGCGGCAAGACATGCAAGATCAAGGCACAGTGAGAAGGTTAGCACCAGAGAGGGTTAGTGGAGTGTGTCGTCTGAGATAGGGAGGTGAGATAAGAAGGGACCAAGTGATGGAGAGCTTTGAAGCCAATAGTGAGGGGTTTTTGTTTGATACGAAGGTTTCTAGGCAACCACTGGAGATTTTTAAGGAGGGGACATGCCCTATACGTTTCTGTAGAAAGATAGTCCAGGAAGCGGACTGAAGTATGGACTGAAGTGAGGAAAGGCAGGAGGTTGGGAAGTCAACAATGTGGCTAAGTGGGATAGGATGAGTTTTGTATTAACGTGGTAGCAGTTTGGATGCAAAGGAAAGGGAGGATTTTAGCGATACTACTGAAGGTGTGATGCACAGGATTTGGTGAGGGATTGATTATGTGGGTCGAATGAGAGAGGGGAGTCCAGAATAATGCCAAGGTCATGGGCTTGTGAGACAGGAAGAATGGTGGTGTCGTCTTCAGTGATGGGAAAGTCAGAGAGAGGACAGAGTTTTGGTGGGAAGATAAGGAGCACTGCTTTGAGCATGTTAAGTTTGAAGTCGCGGGAGGACATCCAGGTAGAGTCGTCTTGTAGGCAGGAGGATATGCGAGCCTGGAGAGAAGTAGAGAGATCAGAAGAGGAGATGTGCATCTAGGTATCATCTGCATAGAAATGGTAATTGAAGCCGTGGGAGTTAATGAGTTCTTCAAGAGAATGAGTGTAGATGGAGAATAGAAGCATACAGACGTTGCTCCCCGGGGTTTCGGGGGCAACTCTCGGGTTCTTACCCTTTCCGGGTCTTCGGACGTCTCCGGACACAGGGCGCGCGTTCACACCAGGAAGAGTCAGCCAGAGGTCCAAAGCTTGGTTGCCATTTATTTGCTATCAGCGATTACATAGTTAATAAAGAAAGAGAGAACGAGAGAGAGAGAGAAAGGGAGGGAGAGCACCTGTGTGTGTGTGTGCGTGTGCGTGCACCCCCCCTTGTCTTGTTCGTCTCTTATACCCCCCGTTGCCCGGGGGCAGGATTTTCTCAGGCCATGTAGCACACTCACTCGCCACCCTCCAGCCACTAGCCTAGCAACAGCTCTGTCCATCACGAAGCGTTTGCTCTGGCTGGCCCCCAGCCACCCGTTGCCAACCATTGCTGGCTGTGGATATGGCCTTGAGGTTGCCTCCGAGCTTTGCAGGTGCAAGCTTGTTTTTCTTGCCCTGGTCCCTTTATCTCCTGTTGTTGAGTCTGTTTGGCTTTGAGCCGTTGGGTACCGTTTGTGTGCACATACTCCCTGTCTTTCCCACGCTCCCCACGTACAGAGAATTAAATATTGAGGGTCCCCCACAGTTAAGAGGTGGGAGTTCAGAGGAGTATTCTGCGAAGGAGACTGTGAATGAATGTCCAGAAAGATAAGAGGAGAACCTGGAGAGGACATAATCAATGAAGCCAAGGTTGGCTAATGTTCCCAGGAGAAGGGAGTGGTCCACAGTATCAAAGGCAGCTTAGATGTCAAAGAGTATTAGTCTCTCCATCTGTTCTAGAGCACCTCGGGGGTCACAAACCTTCTGTTGTCTCTGCACTACCACATCTAATCTCAAAGACTCTGCATGAACATAATCTTTCATTTCCAAGAGGTTCATCTTTCCATGGGGTCTCTTGTGGTTCTCCTTCTACCACTCTGGAGCTTTGTCTTAGCCTGGGGACAGTTCTTCCTCTGACTCCCACTCACAGTATTTGTTTCCTTCAAAGTCTCAGTTCTGGGTCCCTTTCTATTATCAATCTACATGCATTTCCTTTTCTCTAGACTTCAACTACCACCGCTACAAGGAAGATTCTGAAATCTACTTTGACAGCCATAACTTCTATTTCATGCAATTAAACATCTTCTCCTTCCTCCAGGACATTTCTACATTTATGCACCCCAAACCCTCAAGCTCAGAATCTTCAAAACTGAATTAATCCTGTCTCCCAATTCCTCTTCTCCCCTTGATTTTCCCTTAACCACCAGGATCTCTTTCTCTTAAGACCTTGGCCTTACCCTTGACTTCTCTCTCTCCTTCAAACTGACTATTCAGTCCACAACCAAATCCAGACCATTTTATCCTCACATTTCCAAAACATGCCCCTTTCTGTTCATTTTTAGTGGTATCTGTTAAACATTAACTATATGCCATTAACTGTACTAGGCTCTAGGATAGATAAAAAATAATCAGGTTAAACACAGTCAAACAGTTCATTCAAACTGCCACCTTGCTGGTACAAGCATTTAACATATTCTGCCACAACTACTGCATCCACTTAATCTCCAAGCTCCCTGTCTCCATTCTCTCCTCTCTGGAGTCCATTCCTAACTCTGATTCCCAGATCATGTTTCAAAAGTACTTTTTCATACGTCTCCCCACTCTTAAAACCTTGCCACTGGCTTCCCATTCTTCTCTTCATCAAGCAGAAACTCCTAGTCATCTGTTTTAAGGCACTCGGTCAGTTCTATACCTCCTCTTTATCCATTATTTTATCTCACCACTAAGCCCACTCCATTCCTCTCAAGCTTACTCACTGTGACTGATTCTTATATTTTCGGCTGCCAAATTCTTTCTAATGCCCTTTCTGTTCCTTGAATCTCTCTCCACTTTTAAATCAGGCAGACTATGCCTCTCACCATCTTCAAAGCACTTTTGAAATCATATCTGCTCCAAATGGCTTTCGGAGTCTAATCTCATCTCAGTCCACTGTAGACTCTGAAAAGAATGGACTTTAACCCAGCCTAGTCCCACATTCTTCCCATTCGGGAAGAAAGGTCCATATGGAAATGGTGCAGCTCCACTGAGTCAACATTTCCAATGGTTACTTGTCTCCAGAAATAGAAGATATCATCAATATCTCTCAGGGACAACAGGGAGAATTATTGTCCCAGAAAGCATATTTCTAGACTGTGAGCCCACTGTTGGGTAGGGACCGTCTCCATATGTTGCCAACTTGTACTTCCCAAGCGCTTAGTACAGTGCTCTGCACACAGTAAGTGCTCAATAAATACGACTGATTGGTTTACCTTTAGACATCGGTTCTTTGATTAGAAAAGCTTGTATTCATACATTTACAAAAACCATTAAATAATAATAATAATTATGGTATGTGTTAAGCCCTTACTATGTGCCTGGCACTATACTAAGTCCTGGGGTAGATACAAGCAAATCGGGTTGGACAAAGTCCCTGTCCCACGTGGGGCTCACAGTCACAATCCCCATTTTACGTGATGGAACTGAAGCCCAGAGAAGTAAAGTGACTTGCCCAAGGTCACACAGCTGGAAAGTGACCGCGTCAGGATTAGAACCCATGACCTTCTAACTCCCGGGTCCTTGCTGTACCCTGTACACCTTGCTGACTACATACGCCAAACATGAATGCCTTAATTTCAGGCTGTTCAAGTGATGACAATTCCTATCAGAGTGTTGATGTTATATGAAATAATTCTCAAAATATTTTCTGCGTTTCAACCTCTTGCTTTGGAACCAAGTGATAACATTTTAAACCAAACAACCAAGTTAATTTAATAATGTTAGTATTCCAGGAGTATACTTTTATAGCTCACATTTTCAAATACCATAAACTTTCTTTGATCTTTATTTGAAATGTAGTATGTTACAATCCAACTATTATTTCCTTTTGCATCTACTCACAGAGAAATGAGGAAAGAAGACTTGAGAAGAGGAAGAATAAAGAACAGAGTTTGTGAGAAACTGCTAAAAAGAGAGAAATAGAGAGAGGTTTTAAGAAGGCCATTCAGCAAGTTTCTAATATTTTTAAATTACCCCAGTTGGCTTTAAATTAGAAAGGAAAAGCAATCAACTCTACTGAGAATAAAGTAGGAACTATAAGATAATGTGTGAAAACTGGAAAAAAATAGTTGAATATCAGGTCAAAACTGAATCGGTGGGGCAAAGATGAAAGGGTGGACAGTCCTTGTGTCGCTGTCAATAAATATTCTTTGCTCTATGAGGGTTATATTTGAGTCAGGAAGGAACATTCAGGAGGGAAAGTTCCAAAACAGAAATGTGGTGACTTACCCGATTTGGAGTAAAATTGAACTGGAAAGCTATCTCAGGCACTTCACTTGTACTCAAGGTTTTATTGGCTTTGAAATGGGTCCACAGAGTTTCCAGCAACGGTTTGCTGATCAGGCTTTTCTCTTTCTCTTGGAGATGATCAACGACTCCACTCTCCTTTTTTCTTTCCTTTTCGTTTCCAAGTCTGTCTGTGGTAGAGGAGGACTGAGGTTGGCCTTGGTCTATGAGACCAACTGGAGGGAAATCCAAGCTTCTTGAAGCAGAGTTATCTGTAGAAGGAGAAACATCAGACTGATCTCAGCCCTAGGAGTAGTTTCAGTGTCTGCCTTTAAGTATGGAATATTCAGTAATGCAAGAGAAAGTGTCAAGAATCCAAATCATTGGAAGAACACAAAGCATAGCGAGTCTCACGAAAAGAGAGGGTTTTCTTTAGCTCAATACCAGTGCTAGAGAATTCTAAAGTTATAGAAGAATGATTGCAAAACTGAAGAGAACCTAGGGGGTAAAGCATCATGTTACATTGTCCATGTGTAGAGGATTAAAATGAGAAGCAGTACAGACTAGTGGAAAGAGCCTGTGCCTGGGAATCAGAAGACCTGAGTCTTCCAGGCTCCACAACTTGTCTGCTATGTGACCATGGGTGACAACTTCTCTGTTTACCTCAGTTGTAAAATGGGGGTTAAGACCATGAGCCTCATACGGGACATAAACTATGTATTACCTGATTGTCTTCTGTCTACCCCAGAGCTTAGTATAGTTCCTGGCACATAGTAAATGCTTAACAAATACCATAAAAATGGGAGTAGGGCCATATAAAAGTAAAATATGATGAAAGCAGTTAATAGAAAAAATGGGAGGAGAGAAAGTAAATCAAGTCACTAGGAAACTACATCCTCAACATAGATTCATGATCAAAATCTCCACATTTTAAAATTACTGATTCCGTCACCTCCTCAACAACATTTTCAAAAAGCTAATTAAACTGCACCCCATTCTCACCAGGAGAAAGGTAGGAAAAAATACATTCGGAAATGGGAACCAAAGCAAAGGGTAAACGATGGTTAAAAATGCGGATTTCCCAAAGGACTGAGCCCAAGGTGATCTCCTTCAGCAGTGCCCTCCAGCTACTACCTCCTGAGCTCCGATCTACATCTGCAATGTCCTCCCAGAAACTTTCGATATTTTGCAAAATGTCTGGGGTATGAGGCAGGAAGACAGCCTCCTGTATGCTCATAGTCTCCAGGATGAGCTTGTCCAGTTCTCTGTCCCAGTCGAAGATCGCCAAGCAGGGCTAGTTTAGGGGATGAGAAAATCAAGAGCAGAAAAAGACCTCATTAAAAGCAGCAGGGGGGTGTGAAGGAGCTAGGGACAGGAAAGACAAGGTCACTTTCACTCACTATAGTTCTGGGTTTTCTACCACTTACGCCACCCACAGAAACAGTTGAGGAATTCAACAAATGAACATGAATGACAGCAGTACACTAATCCCAGGAGTGGAGATTACCGATTTTGGGGGGATAAATTGACTGTTGGTCGGAATTAACTTGGCCCAAGGCAGGATCGTCCTAGCAAGCTGGAACTGTGTCCCAGATTCATCAAGGAAAGCGCCCCAAACTGGTCCCCTGCCCAGGCAGTTACTCTCTTGGAGAGAAGAAAATTGAACCAGGGTCCCTGTTGCCTGACAAGCAAATGGCCTTACATTCTTCCCTCAACAACTGGGGCTGGCAAAGATCTACCTGAATCTTCATTCATTCATTAATTCGGTCGTATTTATTCAGTGCTTATTATGTGCAAAGCACTGTACTAAGCGCTTGGGAAGTACAAGGAGGCAACATATAAAGATGGTCCCTACCTAAGACCGGGCTCACAGTCTAGAAGGGGGAGACAGACAACAAAACAAAACATGTAAACAGGTGTTAAAATAGTCAGAACAAATAGAATTATAGCTATATGCACATCATTAACAAAGGAAACAGCATAGTAAATATGTACAAGTAAAATAAATGGAGTAATAAATCTGTATAAATATATACAAGTGCTGTGGGAAGGGGAAGAAGGTAGGGTGGGGGGATGGGGAGGAGGAGATGGGGAGGGGAGGGGGAT
Source organism: Tachyglossus aculeatus (assembly GCF_015852505.1). NCBI lineage: Eukaryota > Metazoa > Chordata > Mammalia > Monotremata > Tachyglossidae > Tachyglossus > Tachyglossus aculeatus. Next base: position 515,247 of record NW_024044856.1, on the reverse strand, counting down.
CAGAGGAAAAAGAGGGGCTTAGTGTGGGAACCTTAGTCCCTGAGAATTTCTCACAAACACCAGAGGAAAATGGATCCCCTCCTCTAAACCACAGGCAAGTGGGGGCATCATTTCCCATAACAGTGAATCTCCCCAAACCATGGGCAATGGAGGTTGGTTCATGTTTCCCAAAATATATTGTGTTGCTCTCACTGACAGTAATCCATACCTGTCACTTTTCTGGGCATTTGCTCAGCTGAATAAGGTTTTCTGCAGATTCTCCCACCAGCCCAGCAGGCTAAAAGCAGCAGTATTTACTGCCAACACCAGAGAGGACTCTTCCAGTCCACGGCCAGTAGGATTGAGACCAAACAATTGGTGCTGCCTTTGCAGACTCGTGCTGTGGAACTGTGGGATTCTGACTTTTGGAGGACTACCAGATGAACCAAGATCAGGCCTGATAGAGAACCGCTCCCTATAGACCATATCGGACCTCAGGTTGTCGCTCTGGAACCATCAGCTGAGCTTGCCCGCTGCTTCCCGGGACGTGAGGTTCTACAGACTCTCAGAAAGTCATCTAGATATGAGATTCCAGAGAATTAAATCCTCCTCTAGACTGTGAGCTCGTTGTGGGCAGGCATTGTCTCTAGCAACTCTATTAGAGTTCCCTCTCCCAAATGCTTAGTACAGTGCTTCGCACACAATAAGTGGTCAAAAAATATGATCGGTTGATTGTATAGACTATTCAGAGCAGTTGACATTCTGGAGATTGAATGAATGAATTCTCGATAGGATATTATTGTCCCTGGAGTTTCAAGGAGAGGCCAGTGTCCAACAGAAACTACCATCCTCCACACCCTAAGCTCCAGAAGCATTTAGGATTCAGGGAAGAATAGCTAGGGTGGGAATGGGTCGTGGGCCTGTGGCCTCAGAGCCAGAATTATGCTGAATGTGTGGCAGGAGGAGGAAGAAGGAATCACACACGAGGATTTGAGTGTATTTACTATCTCCGTGCTGTCCACTCTTGTCAGAAGATGGAGCTTCTGATCTTTGGATGTATCCTGGACTGTGGGGATGGTCTGACACTGACCATTCCCAGGGTCCTTTGCTCTGGGTAGTGGGGGTAGGTGTGTGTGAGGCCTATGACCTACTTTCTCAAGATTAATCTCTGTCCTTGTCACCATTCCTAGCCTCCTGCCTGATTCAAGGGCTGCCAACTCTGGAGTTGCTGTGAGGACTGGTCATATCGTGGGGCTCAGGGTGGGGAGTACAGAGCTCTGGGAGGCTCCCCAATTCCGGAATCATCCGTGATTATCCCAAACCTCTCTAGCTTTCAAACCTCCCAGGGACCCATGAGGGAGGGCAATTCCTAACTGTTTTTTCCTCTGGTGTTTGTGAGGAAGTTTCAGGGTTGCAGGTGCAGAACTCCAGGCAAGGATAATTCCCAGAGCTCCTGCGTGGCTGATTTCTCTTATTCCAGACTGGGCACAGGAGATTCAACCCAGTGTTCCGCCCATTCCCAACTACAGGCAAACTATGGCATGAGAACAGAGCCATCATTCTGACTACAAGTCCAGGCAAACTCTCATAACCCTCCCTTCCCAATTTTCCCTAGATCTCAGTTTGTCGTGGATATGGGCTTCCCCACATCTTATTGACAGCTTCCCTCTGAGAGGAGTGGATACTGGAGTCCCAGTCCCTTTGCCCGTGGAGAAGAATCAACCTCCTGATTCGGATGGTTCCTCACTGCTTATCCTAGACTCGCCTAACCTGATGCTTTCTCTGCTTACCTTGTTGCTGTTTCTCCAGGTTCCCAATTCCACCAGCGGGGGAGAGAAGACGCCCTGCTGTCTGGACAGACAGTATCCAGCCACCTGCTACAAGGATGGGGACCTGGTGATCGCAGGGGTGTTATCTCTGCAGACCATGACTGTTTTCCAGAGCGTAAATTTACATTTCGTCGATAGTAGTTACAGGAAGAACTATATTGCCAAGTAAGTTTTTTTTGTATTAGTGGCTATACTGTATACATTTAATTAAATTATGGTACTTGCTAAGCATTTGCTATGCAAAGCACTGTCCTAAACACTGGTTGGATACAGTTCCTGTCTAATATGGGGCTCACACTCTGACTAGGCTTTAATCCGCATTTTACAGATGAGGTAACCGAGGCACAGAAAAGTTGTGACCGGCTCAACGTCACACAGCAGAAATGTGGCAGAACTGAGTTTAGAACACAGGTCCCATGATTCCCAAGCTTAGGCCTCACTACTTCTTTGGTTTTCTCTGTTTTGATGGCACTTGCTGATTTGACAGGGACTGTATTCAACACGGAGTTTCTGACACCTTTCCTGAGACAGGTCCAGCCTGTACTCTAAGTCCCCAATATCACTTCCCAGTCTGGATTCTCTGTCCTTCCTTCTTTCCCTTCAGGTTCTGTCCTTCCTATCGTCCTTCTGAGTTTGAAGGGAAAATATTTCCTTCTACTCCCTCCCTGTCCTCATAGCCATTGGAGCTGTGACTCAGAGCCAGGGAGGATTTGGGGCTGGGTGGTGCGGGAGAGGATGCAGGGTAGCCAATGCAGAAGGCAATGTGATTCAGGGCCCTGGGCTGGGTGATGCTGCCACTGGACTTTGTACCTGATCTCTTCTCTTGGTAGATCATGTCCCCTGGAATGTGCAGTGGGGCGCAGGGTAGATCCTGGGGGCTTACACTGTCTTTCTCATTTCAGTTGGGCTCACAAAGACTTCCAGCACTTCCTGGCCCTGCTATATGCCATGGTTGAGATCAACAAGGATCCCAGCCTTTTACCCAATATATCACTGGGCTTCCATTTCCATGAAATCTACCACAATGCCGAAAGAGCCATGGAGGGTGCCTTGATGAGGATGTAAGGAAGACAGACCATCCCAAACTACAGCTGTGGGAGGCAGGAAAAGACTGTGGCTGTCATTGGAGGAGCCACGTCTGCCCTGTCCATTTCCATGGCGAACATCCTGGGACTCTACAAGTTCCCGTAGGTAGGAAACCATTCAAGCAGTACGGTTCCTTCCCTGTGTAATGAAGGAATGACTAGATTGGAGAGTTGTCTCAGGGAAAGCAGTTTCTGTTTACTTCTTTCAAACCCACACTGCACATTGAGAAGGAATGTTCATGGGTAAGAGCAAATCTTCAGGCAAATCCTAGCGCTGTTTCTACTTTAAGGACAAGCCAGGTCCTGTGGGTTCACTAATCGAGAGGATGAAACTGTCCAAGTGAATTTCTATCAAAGTCAATTTCTCTGTTACTTTTTGCAGGCTCCAAGAGCACTCCCTGTCCACTCTGCAACTTTCCCTTTAGAGGGGCAAAAAGAAATGGTAAAAGGAAAGTATAAATATGGGGCACAGAGTCAGGGGTGTGTGAAGGAGCTAGGGACAGGAAAGACAAGGTCACTTTCACTCACTATAGTTCTGGGGTTTCTACCTCTTAATAGGGTTACAGTGGTGCTTCTCACCAAGATTCCAGGGGCATTTCACACTCCTGAAGCCCCCATTTCCCTCCTCATCTGACTCCTTTAAGAACCACTGCTTTGATCCACCGTCTATCTTCCCTACCTGCCAGCTTCAACTGTTCCCTCTCTGAGGGTTCTTTTTTCTCTACCTTCTATCATATGCAAATCCCCGTGAGTCTCAAAACACTTTCCCTGGATCCAATACGCACAACGCATCTCCATCTTGTCCCTGCTCCCTTTCTTGTCAAGTCTCCTCGATCAGATATTTTGCCCTTCTGCCTCCATTATCTCTTCTCCAACCCCCCTCCTGACCCACTTCAATCTGCTTTCTGCCCCCTTTCCTCCACTGAGGAAGCAATCTATAAGGAACCGATTTTACCCTAATATTCCTCTACCGCTCAATAACTTTGGATTCCATGGACCACAACCTCTTTCAGAAATACTACCTGAAACTGTTTTCTCTTTCACAGTCTCTTTTGCTATTATTCTTGCCTCTCTGGCTGCTCCTTCTCACTCCCTTCCCCTGGCTCTTCTGTTTCTCGCCCCACAACCTTGGGTGGCACTCAACACTCCATTCTTGTTCCCCTGTCATCTCACTTCGCACTCGCTCCTTTAGAGAACTCATCCACTACCATGGCTTCATTTACCTTCATTCACCTAGTCCATGCGGTAACTCTAAATTCTGTCTCAAAAGCACCAAATCCCCACTTCCTGTGTCGTCTCACATTCCCACTTCACTCTGCAAGGCTGGCTCCCTTGGGCATCAATTTCAATAAGAATAAAAGTGAAGTCTTCATTTTCCCTCCCAATTTCTCCTTTTAAGTTTCCAATAGATGTTGATAGCACCGCCATCCTCTCTGTCATCAAGACCCTCAGTAGTGGAATGAACTTTGATTCTTTGCTCTTTCATCTCTCACATCCAGTCTGTTGGTTAATGCCGCTGATTTTTCCTTTACAGCATTTTCCCATACCTGCTAGTCCTGTCCCATCCAAATGGCCATCAGCCTGGTCTGACCACCCATAGTTTCCTAGCTAGGATCCTGTATTGGCCTCCTTACTGATTTTCCTAGATTGTGAGTTAGTTCTGGTCAGGGAATCCTTTAATCTGCACCAATTTTCTCAAGTCACCATTCCCCATTTGGTCTCTATACCCAACCTACCTACTCTTATGGCACAACTTGACACCCTCAACCCTATTCTCTCTATTGAAATCAACTCGCTCTCTCCCCTATCCCTTCTCCAGTCTCATACCACTAACCCACAGCACTGGATCACCTCCAGAGCACTCTTCCTTTGCTTCCATGGACATGCCGTGGAGTGATGCTGGCAGAAATCCAGAGATCATGCCAACTTAATCCATGTCAAATGCATCCTTGCCGCTCTAACGTGGCCTCTCCCCTGCCTGGTAACAATTTTGCTCCATCCTTATTGACTCCCATGCTCATTGCGTTCGCCAGGTGTTTCATACACTTAATTCCATCCTCAAACCCTCTGTCACCCCACCCCACCTAACCTCAGTCCCTAACTTGGCCACATATTTTATGGATAAAATTGAAGCCATCAGGAATGATCTCTCTAAAATCTCCCCTGCTCCTGTCCAGTCCCTCCCTAACTCTGTCCCTTTTTTGACTCTCCCATCTTTCTCTGTAATGTTCTAATAGGGGATCTCCTGCTTCCTTCCAAAGTCTACTCCTTCTATTCATTCCTTTCCCTTTGCACCTGATCAAAACACTTGTCCTAACCTTTTTTTTCCACCCTGACCTCCACTTTCACCTGTTCACTCTTCAGTGGCTTCTTCTCCATTGATTTCATATGTGCACATGCATTCCCTAGCCTAAAAATAAACCACCCTTAACCCCTCAAACCCCGGCCCCAGATCCTTCTGGTTGCTGCTTCATCTCCCTCCTAACATTGCCTTCCAAACTCCACTTCCTCTCCTTCAATTCTCCCTTTGACTCCCCACTAATCTTTACCACCCAATCCAGTTACTAATCCCAGGTCCCACCTCCAGGTTTCTGAGCCATTGGATCTGTTTCTCAAATTATTTCTCTCTTTCTCCATCCCTACATTGATGCTTGGGGACTTCAATTTCCACTGCTTGCTTCCTCTTATCCTCAACTCCACTGACCCATTAATCAACTTGGACATACACTTGATCTCATCCTCCCTAGTGACAGTACTAGCTTCACTCTCCCCAACTATACCCTCCTCAACTATGAAATTTCCCTGTAGTGATAATTACTAATAATTTTGGAATTTGTTAAGTGCTTATTATAGGCCAAATGCTGCCCTAAGCGCTGGGGTAATACAAGATGATCAGGTCCCACATGGGACTCACAACCTAAGTCGTGGGGAGAACAGCTTTTTTGAATCACCCTTTGGGAACCAAGGCCTACAGAAGTTAAGTGACTTGCCTAAGTGACTTGGAACTGGGATTAGAACCCAGGTGTTCTCTTTCCACAAAACCGCACTCTATCCAAACACAGCCTCCTCACCTGATATCTGTCCCTTTCCTGCCCCCACATGGAACTCTCTCCTGTTCTCCATAGAGAACTTCATTCTTTTAATCTACACCAATATTTTCAAGACATTATGCCTCATTTAGTCTCCAGTCTCAAACTATCCTTGATGCAACAATTGACACCCTCAACACAACCATCTCTACTGGACTCTACTTGCTCACTCCCCTCTCCCTTTACCAATCTCGTACCACTAACCCTCAGTACGGGATCACTTCCAGAGCACTCTTCTTTTTCTCCCATGGACATGCAGTGGAGTTGTGCTTGCAGAAATCCAGATAGCAAGCAACCTAGTCCATGTCAGATGCATCTCACCTACTTTAACATACCTTCTTCTTGGTTGGCACAGAGCACTGTACTAAGTGCCTGGGAGAGTACAATATAGTAACACAACAGATTTTCCCTACCCACAACGAACTTACAATCTAGACGGGTGCTTACAGTCTAAGGAGGAACAGGAGATCTCTTCTTGAGACACTTCAGAGAAAGATGGGAGAGTCAAAGAAGGGGCAGAGGAGAAAAGGACAAGATAGGAGCAGGGGATAGTAATACACGATGGTCGGGTCCCACATGGGGCTCACAGTCTAAGTTGTTGGGAGAACAAGTGATTTTGAATTCTCATTGGGAGCTGAAACATAGAGAAATTAAGTGACTTGTCCAAGTGACTTCGAGCTGGGATTAAAACCAGGTGTTCTCTTTCCACTAGACCACATTTTATCCAACCGCAACCTCCTCATTATGCCCCATTTATTCATTCATTCAATTGTATTTATTGAGCACTTACTGTGTGCAAAGTCTCCATACTGAAACTACCTATCTTTGATGTGCAAAGTGACATCCTCAACACCACTCTCTCTAATGGACTTAACTTGCTCAATCCCCTCTCCCTTTACTAATCTTGTACCACTAACCCACAGTACAGGATCACCCCTAGAGCACTCCTCCTTTTCTCCCGTGGACATGCTATAGAGTTGTGCTGGCAGAAATCCAGATATCAGGCCAACCTAGTCCATGTCAGATGCCTATCACCTGCTTTAACTTGCCCTCTTCCCAACCCGGCAACAATATTGCTGTATGCTTATTGACTACCATGCCCATTGCCTTTGCCAGTTATTTCCTTCCTCAATCCCAGTTTGGATAAAACTGGTACTATCAGGAGAATCTCCTCTGCTACTATCTGGTTCTTCTCTCCTCCTTCCCCTTCTTTGACTCTCCCACGTTTCCATGAAGTGTCTCAAGAATAGATCTCCTATTCCTCCTCTAAACCATAAGTCCCCCTCTATCAATCAATCAATCGTATTTATTGAGCGCTTACTTTGTGCAGAGCACTGTAATAAGCGCTTGGGAAGTACAAGTTGGCAACATATAGAGACAGTCCCTACCCAACAGTCGGCTCACAGTCTAGAAGGGGGAGACAGAGAACAAAACCAAACATACTAACTAAATAAAATAAATAGAATAGATATGTACAAGTAAAATAAATAAATAAATAAATAGAGTAATAAATATGTACAAACATACATACATATATACAGGTGCTGTGGGGAAGGGAAGGAGGTAAGATGGGGGGATTGAGAGGGGAACGAGGGGGAGAGGAAAGAGGGGGCTCAGACTGGGAAGGCCTCCTGAAGGAGGTGAGCTCTCAGTAGGGCCTTGAAGGGAGGAAGAGAGCTAGCTTGGCGGATGGGCAGAGGGAGGGCATTCCAGGCCAGGGGGATGACGTGGGCCGGGGGTTGATGGCGGGACATGTGAGAACGAGGCATGGTGAGGAGATTAACGGCAAAAGAGCAGAGGGTGGGGGCTGGGCTGTAGAAGGAGAGAAGGGAGGTGAGGTAGGAGGGGGCGAGGTGGAGAGCCTTGAAGCCGAGGGTGAGGAGTTTCTGCCTGATGCACAGATTGATTGGTAGCCACTGGAGATTTTTGAGGAGGGAAGTAACATGCCCATAGCGTTTCTGGACAAAGATAATCCGGGCAGCGGCGTGAAGTATGGATTGAAGTGGGGAGAGAAACGAGGATGGGAGATCAGAGAGGAGGCTGATGCAGTAGTCCAGACGGGATAGGATGAGAGCTTGAACGAGCAGGGTAGCGGTTTGGATGGAGAAGAAAGGGTGGATCTTGGCAATGTTGCGGAGCTGAGACCGGCAGGTTTTGGTGATGGCTTGGATGTGAGGGGTGAGTGAGAGAGCGGAGTCGAGGATGACACCAAGGTTGAGTGCTTGTGAGACGGGAAGGATGGTAGTGCCGTCAACAGAGATGGGAATGTCAGGGAGAGGGCAGGGTTTGGGAGAGAAGACAAGGAGGTCAGTCTTGGACATGTTGAATTTTAGGTGGCAGGCAGACATCCAGATGGAGATGTCCTGAAGGCAGGAGGAGATGCGAGCCTGGAGGGAGGGGGAGAGGGCAGGGGCAGAGATGTAGATTTGGGTGTCATCAGCGTAGAGATGATAGTTGAAGTCGTGGGAGTGAATGAGGTCACCAAGAGAGTGAGTGTAGATCGAGAACAGAAGGGGACCAAGCACTGAACCTTGGGGAACCCCCACAGTAAGGGGATGGGAGGAGGAGGAGGAGCCTGCAAAAGAGACTGAGAATGAACGACCGAAGAGATAAGAGGAGAACCAGGAGAGGACAGAGTCTGTGAAGCCAAGGTTGGATAACATGTTGAGGAGAAGGGGGTGGTCCACAGTGTCGAAGGCAGCTGAGAGGTTGAGGAGGATTAGGATAGAGTATGAGCCGTTGGATTTGGCAAGCAGGAGGTCATTGGTGACCTTTGAGAGGGCAGTTTCCCTGGAATGTAGGGGACGGAAGCCAGACTGGAGGGGGTCGAGGAGAGAGCTGGTGTTGAGGAATTCGAGGCAGCGCGCGTAGACAACTCGTTCAAGGGTTTTGGAAAGGAATGGTAGGAGGGAGATGGGGCGATAACTAGAAGGTGTGGTGGGGTCAAGAGAGGGTTTTTTTAGGATGGGAGAGACATGGGCATGTTTGAAGGCAGAGGGGAAGGAACCAGTGGAGAGTGAGCGGTTGAAGATGGAAGTTAAGGAGGGGAGAAGGAACGGAGCGAGAGATTTCATTAGATGAGAGGGAATGGGGTCAGAAGCACAGGTGGCCGGAGTAGCACTTGAGAGGAGGGAGGAGAGCTCCTCTGAGGATACTGCTGGGAAGGCTTGGAGAGTAGCAGAGAGTGTTGAGAGCTCTAGATTGTGAACTCATTGTGGGTAGGGAATGCCAGTTACGTTGTTATATTGTACTCTCCCAAGCACTTAGTACAGTGCTCTGCACACAGTAAATGCTTAATAAATACAGCTGATTTATTGATTTCCCTCCCAATCTACCCCTTCTACCTGCTCCTCTGACCCCATCTCTTTATACCTTATCAAAATACTCATCTCCTACTTTCTTCCCTTCCCTACTGCTATCTTCAACTGTTCACTCTCCAATGGCTTCTTCCCCACAGCTTTCAAATATTCTTGTGTATCTTCTATCCTAAAAATAACCCTCTCTTGACCCCTCATCTCTCTCTGGTTATTATTTCATCTCCCTCCTCCATTCCTTTCCAAATTCTATGAGTTGTCTACACTCACTGTCTCCACTTCCTCTCCTCCATTTCCCTCCTTGACACCCCGCCAATCTGGCTTTTTTAGTTGTTTTTGCTACATGGTTCTTATGTTCCAGGCAGAATGCTCTGGAGTAGGTAAAGTTAGTCGGGTTGGGACTCAATCAATGTCCCACATGGAGTTCACTGTCTTAATCCCCATTTTACAGACAAGGTAAGTGAGGCACAGAGAAGTTAAGTGATTTGCTCAAGGCAAGACACCAGACATCTGGCAGAGGCAGGATTAGAACCCATGTCCTTTTGACTCCCTGGCCTGTGTTCTATCCATTAAGCCTTGCTGCTTATGCCAACTTCACTCCATGGAAACTGCCCTCTAAAAGGTCGCCAGTGATCTCCTTCTTACCAAATCCAACAGCTTCTATTCCATCCTTTTCTTTCTGGACCTCTCAGCCCCCTTCAACACTGTGGACCAATGCCTTCTCCTGGAAACATGATCTAACCTTGGCTTCACTGACTCTCTTGGTTCCCTCCTGTCTCTTCTGCTGCTGCTTCTCAGTCTCTTTCATAGGCACCTCATCTACATCCAATCCCTCAATGTGGGAGTCTTTCAAGGCTCAATTCTGGATTCCCTTCTCTTCTCTACCTACACTCACTCCCTTGGAGAATAATTCACTCTCATGGCTTCAACTACCATCTCTATGCTGATGATTCCCAAATTTACCTCTCCAGCCTTGATCTTCATTCTCTGCAGTTTCATATTTCCCCTATCTTCATAACATCACTACCTGGATGTCCTGCTTACAACTCAAAACTAACATGTCCAAAACAGAACTCACATTCCCACTCAAGCCCTGTCTTTCCCATGACATTTCCATCATGTAGATAGCACTATCTTCCTGTTTCTGTCTCAGAGCCTGTAAATCTGCCCATTCCAATCCATATTTCACTCTGCTGCCGGTATCATATTTGTAAAACACATTCAGTCCATGTTTTGCCACTGCTCAATGAACCTCTAGTGATTGCCCATCAAGCTCCTCATCAAAAAGGATCTTTTTACCATAGACTTCACTCTATACTCAATCACCTGACCCTTCCTATCTTACCTTGCTTTTCATTCATTTATTCGATTGTATTTATGGAGCTTTTACTGTATACAAAGCACGGTACTAAGACCTTGGGAGAGTACAATACAAGAAACACATACACCCCCTGCTCATAATGAGCTCACAGCCTAGAGGGGGAGGCAGACATTAATGAAATAAATAAATGAATAAATCAATTACAGATCTATACATATATGTGCAGTGGTGATAGGAGGGAGGATAAATAAAGGGAGCATGCCAGGGAGACACACGAAGGGAGTGGGAGAAGAGGAGAGGAGGGCTTAGTCAGGGAAGGCTTCTTGGGAGGAGATGAGCCTTCAATAAGGCTTCGAAGTGGGGGAGTGCAGTTATCTGTTTGATATGAGGAGAAAGAATGTTCCAGGCCTGAGGTAGGAATTGAGCAAGAGGTCAGTGGCGGTAAAGATGTGATCAAGTTACAACGAGAAGGTTAGCACTAGAGGATCAGAGTGTGCGGGATGGGTTGTAGTAAGAGAGTAGGGAGGCGAGGTAGGAGGGGGCAAAGAAATTTAGTGCTTTAAAGTCAATGATGAGGATATTTTGTTCGATGCAGTGGTGGATGGGCAGCCACGAGTTTCTTGAAGAGTGGGGAAACATGGTCAGAACATTTTTGAAGGAAAATGGTCCGAGCAACAGAGTAGAGTATGAAGTGGTATGTGGGGAGGCAGGGAGATCAGAAAGGAGGCTGATAACATTAATCAAGGCAGGATAGAATAATGTCTTGCATTAATGCTGTAGCAGTTTAGAGGGAGGGGTGGATTTTAGCAATGTCGTGAAGGCAGAACTGACAGGATTTAGTGAGGGCTTGAATATGTGGGTTGAATGAAAGAGAGGTTTCAGGGATAATGTCAAGGTTCATTCATTCTTTCATTTAATCGAATTTATTGAACGTTTACTGTATTAAGAGCACTGCACTAAGCGCTTGTAAAGTACAATTCGGTAACAGATAGAGACAGTCCCTACCCAACAATGGGCTCACAGTCTTGAAGGGGGAGACGGACAGCAAAACAAAACAGGTAGACAGGTGTAAATACCATCAAAATAAATAGAATTATAGATATATACACATAATTAAGAAAATGGAGTGATAAATATGTACAAATATACACAAGTGCTGTGGGGAGGGGGAAGGGTTAATGCAGAGGGAGGGATTGGGAGCGATAGGGATGGGAGGAGGAGGGGAAAATAAGGGAGGACTCAGTCTGGGAAGGCATCCTGAAGGAAGTGAGTTCTCAGTAGGGCTTTGAAGAGAGGAAGAGAGCTAATTTGGCTGATGTGTGGGTGGAGGGCATTCCAGGCCAGAGGAAGGATGTGGGCCAGGGATCGACGGCGGGACAGGAGAGAACAAGGCACAGTGAGGATGAGAAGGCGAGAAGGGAGGTGATGCGGGGTGAACAAGGTGATGGAGAGCCTTGAGGCCAATTATGAGGAGTTTTTGCTTCATGTGATGGTTGACAGGAAACCACTGGAGATTTTTGAGGAGGGGAGTGACATGCCCAGAGCGTTTCTAAAGAAAGATAATCTGGACAGCAGAGTGACGTATAGACTGAAGTGGGGAGAGACAGGAGGATGGGAGATCAGAAATGAAGCTGATGTAGTAATCCAGTTGGGATAGGATGAGAGCTTGAACCAGCAAGGTAGCAGTTTGGATGGAGAGGAAAGGGCAGATCTTAGCGATGTTGTGGAGGTAAAACCGGCAGGTTTTGGTGGCAGATTGGATGTGTGGGGTGAATGAGAGACTGGAATCAAGGATGACACCAAGTTCGTGAGCTTGTGAGACAGGAAGGATGGTAATGTTGTCCACAGTGATGGGAAAGTCACGGAGAGGGCAAGGTTTGGGGGGGAAGATAAGGAGCTCAGTCTTGATATGTTGAGTTTTAAGTGGCAGGCAGACATCCAGGTGGAGATGTCCTGAAGGCAAGAGACATGAGCCTGGAGGGAGGAAGAGAGAACAGGGGAGGAGTTGTAGATTGGGGTGACATTAGCATAAAAATAATAGTTGAAGCCATGGGAGCGAATGAGTTAACCAGGGAGTGAGTATATATGGAGAACAGAAGGGGACCAAGATCTGACCCTTCTGGAACCCCTACTGTAAGGGAATGGGAGGAGGAAGAGGAGCCCCTGAGGGAGACTGAGAATGAACGGCCCGAGAGATAAGAGGAGAACCATGAGAGGAAGAAGTCAGTAAAGCCGAGGTTGGATAACGTGTTGAGGAGAAGGGGGTGATCCACAGTGTCAAAGGCAGCTGAGAGGTCGAGGAGAATTAGGATAGAGTAGGAGCCATTGGATTTAGCAAAAAGGATGTCATTGGTGACCTTTGAGAGGGTAATTTCGGTGGAGGGTTGGGAATGGAAGCCACACTGAAGCGAGTCTAAGAGAGAGGTTACGGTTACAGGCTTTTGAGACAGTACAGATGGTGGTGCCATCAACAGATGGGAAAGTGAGTGGGTGGACAGGGTTTGGGTGGGAAGATAAGAAGTTACTTTTTAGCCATATTAAGTTTGAGGTGACAGGAAGGCATCCTAGTGGAGATGTCTTGAAGTCAGGAGGAAATGCAAGATTGCAGAGAGGGAGGGTGATCAGGGCTGGAGTTTTAGCTTTGGGTATCATCAGCACAGTGGTGCTTTTCTATTACAACCCAGCTCACACCCTTCCCTCACTACTGTCAACCTACTCAATGTACTTTGATCTTGTCTACCTCGCTCCTGATCCTTCACCCACATCCTGCCTCTGGCCCAGAACTCTGTACCTCTTCGTATTTGTCAGATGATCACTGTCTCCACCTTCAAAGCCTTTCTAAAACTACATCTCTTCCAAGCAGCCTTTCCTGAATAAGCCTTCATGTCCCCTACAACTTCTGACTTTTGCAACTCCCTTCTTATTAGCTCTGTTCCATTTATTTATCCCATTCGCCCAACAGCACTTATATAAATATCCATAATTTATTTCAGTGTCTATCTCCTTCTATGTTAGCTCACTGTGGGCAGGAAACATGCTTACCAGCCCTGTTATATTTTACTCTCCCAGTGATCTCCCCACAGTAAATGCTCAATAAATTGGACTAATGGACTAAAACCTCTTTGAGGGTAGGGATTACTGCTTTTTGCTTTTATTTCATCTTTTCCCTAGTGGTATGAACAGTGTGCTTTCCAAAGCAGGAACTAAGTAAATGCATTTGTTGGATTTATTACATTATCACACCTCCCACTTAGTTCTGTTGTTCTCTATCCAGATCATCTATGGCCCATTTGACCCGATCCTGAGTGACAAGGTACAGTTTCCATCTCTCTATCAGGTGTCCCCCAGAATCTCCTCTCTGCCTCAGGGGATGGCCCGGTTAATGGTACATTTCAGCTGGACCTGGGTGGGGGTCGTGGTGTCAGGGGTTATGAGAGGAGAGAGATTACTCTCGGATGTGACCAGGGAGATGGTCAAGAATAGTGTTTGTGCAGCTTTTACCAAGAAGATCCCTAGGGGAAAGTTCAACTTTTATTCAGCCTGGAGAATCTACTCCAGTGTCATGGTTACATCAGCTTCAATAATGGCTGCCTATGGTGATGCAGAGACCCTGAACTTTCTGAGATTTGTCATAGAGATTTTTGGACTGTCCAAGATGGTTTTGGTCATCACCTTTTACTGGGACGTTACTTTGAGCACGACGTATGAAACAAATAGCTATGATTTTCATGGGACTTTGACCCTGGCGAACCTTGCCAAAGAGGTTCCAGGTTTCATAGATTTTTTACAGACAGTTAAACCAGCAAAATATCCAGAAGCCACTATCTTGAAAGAATTCTGGGAGTCTGCCTTTGACTGTTCCTTTTCACTGCCAAAACTGAGTGGAAGAAAGTGCTCAGAAAATGCTTCCTTGGAGATGCTGCCTGCACACATTTTTTCTCTGACGATGTCTACTCTGAGTTACAGTGTGTACAACGCCATGTATGCTGTGGCCCAGGGGCTCCAGGATTTGCTTTTAACCAGCTCAGACCCGGAATCACTGGAAAATGAGGACTGCCTGGTGCCTCGTCCATGGCAGGTAATATTCCCCCGCTGGCATAGCGAGCAGCGTAATCTATCAGTTGACCAATGGTGTTTGTTAAGAGCTTACTGTTTTCATAGCACAGTCCTGAGCACTTAGGAGAGTACATAACAGCAGAGTTGGTCGAAACATTCCCTATGCAAAAGGAGCTTTCAGCCTAGAGGTCACAAGAGGAAGGCCTTTATGAAGTTAAGAAGTAGAGGGCCTTGTCGAAACTTACTCCTTCAGAGAAACCTCATCCTTTAAACTCTGATATATACAGGACTGGGTTCAGAGACCAAGTCCTAGAAAGCTAAGCACTGAAATAAAATTGCAGGTAGGAGAATAGAGAAACACTGCCCTAATGCAAGAAATCCCTCTTGGGCATCTGGTTAAACTGTAGCTAAGGTTTGGACAAAAGTATTGGTTTGTTTTAATTATAAACAGTGGTGTTTCAGCTGGCCCAGCCAGACGTATCCTTGCAAATAAGGAAGGTCTAAATCAATCAATCAATTAAACAATGGTACTTAATGACTGCTTTCTGTGTGCCGAGCACTATATTAAGTGCTTGGGCATGTACAATATTCATTAATTCATTCACTCATTCATTCAATCGTATTTACTGAACGCTTACTGTTTGCAGAGCACTGTACTAAGCGCTTGGGTAGTACAAGCTGGCAACATATAAAGACAGTCCCTACCCAACAACGGACTCACAGTCATTCATTCATTCTTTCAATCATATTTATTGAGCCATTACTGTGTGCAGAACACTGTGCTAAGTGCTTATCGCTTAAGTCTAGAAGGGGGAGATAGACAACAAAGCAAAGTATATTAACAAAATAAAATAAATAGAAAAGTAAATATGTACCAGTAAAATAAATAGAGTAATGAATCTGTACAAATATATATACAGGTGCTGTGTGGAGGGGAAGGATTTAGGGTGGGGGGGTGGGGAGGGGGAGAGGAAGGAGGGTGCTCAGTCTGGGAAGGCCTCCAGGAAGAGCTGAGCTCTCAATAGGGCTTTGAAGGGAGGAAGAGAGCTAGCTTGGCGGATGTGTGTAGGGAGGGCATTCCAGGCCAGGGGGAGGACATGGGCCAGGGTTCGATGGCGGGGCAGGCGAGAGCGAGGCACAGTGAGGAAGTTAGCGGCAGAGGAGCGGAGGGTGCGGGCTGGGCTGTAGAAGGACAGAAGGGAGGTGAGGTAGGAGGGGGCGAGGTGATGCAGAGCCTTGAAAACAGAGAGTGAGGAGTTTTTGCCTGATGAATAGGTTGAGTAGTAGCCACTGGAGATTTTTGAGGAGGAGAGTAACATGTCCCAGAGCGTTTCTGCACAAAGATGATCCGGGCAGCGGTGTGAAGTATAGACTGAAGTGGGGAAGAGACAGGAGGATGGGAGATCAGAGAGGAGGCTGATGCAGTAATCCAGTCGGGATAGGATGAGAGATTGAACGAGCAGGGTAGCAGTTTGGATGGAGAGGAAAGGGTGATCTTGGCAATGTTGCGGAGGTGAGACCGGCAGGTTTTGGTGAAGGATTGGATGTGAGGGGTGAACGAGAGAGCAGAGTCGAGGATGAAACCGAGGTTGCCGGCTTGTGAGACGGGAAGGATGGTAGTGCCATCAACAGTGATGGGAAAGTCAGGGAGAGGGCAGGGTTTGGGAGGGAAGATAAGGAGTTCAGTCTTGGACATATTGAGTTTTAGATGGTGAGCAGACATCCAGATGCAGATGGGGGAAGGCAGGAGGAGACACGAGCCTGAAGGGAGGAAGAGAGAGCAGGGGCAGAGATGTTGATGTGGGTGTCATTAGCATAGAGATGATAGTTGGAGCCATGGGATCGAATGAGTTCACCAAGGGAGTGAGTGTAGATAGAGAACAGAAGGGGACCAAGGACTACCCTTGAGGAACCCCTACAGTAAGGGGATGGGAGGGGGAGGAGGAGCCCGCAAAGGAGACTGAGAATGAACGACCGGAGAGATAAGAGGAGAACCAGGAGAAGACAGCGTTTGTGAAGCCAAGGTTGGATAGCGTGTAAAGGAGAATGGGGGTGGTCCACAGTATCAGCTGAGAGGTTGAGGAGGATTGAGATAGAGTAGGAGCCGTTGGATCTGGCAAGCAGGAGGTCATTGGTGAACTTTGAGAGGGCAGTTTCGGTGGAATGTAGGGGACAGAAGCCAGATTGGAGGGGGTCGAGGAGAGAGTTGGCGTTGAGGAATTCGAGGCAGCGGATGTAGACAACTTGTTCAAGAAGTTTGGAAAGGAATGGTAGGGGGGAGATAGGGCGATAACTAGAAGGGAAAGTGGGGTCAAGAGAGGGTTTTTTTAGAATGGGGAAGACGTGGGCATGTTTGAAGGCAGAGGGGAAGGACCCAGTGGAGAGTGATCCGTTGAAGATAGAAGTTAAGGAGGGAATGAGGGACGGAGTGAGAGATTTCCTAAGATAAGAGGTAATGGGATCAGAAACTCAGGTGGCCGGAGTAGGACTTGAGAGGAGGGAGGAGATCTCATCTGAGGATACTGCTGGGAAGGATGGGAGAGTAGCGGAGAGGGTTGTGAGCAGGGGTGTTGGAGAAGGTGGAGGAGTGACTTTGGGGAGCTTAGACCTGATGGAGTTAATTTTACTAATGTAGTAACAGGCCAGATCGTTGGGGGTGAGGGAAGGAAGAGGGGGAGGGCCAGGGGGCCTGAGAAGGGAGTTAAATGTACGAAAGGCCCGCCCACCCGCTATCACACTGCGCGGTCTTGCTGCTCCCGGAAGGATCCTCTCCTCAGAGCGCGCCGCCATAGACGCCGGGGACTCCGTTCCCGAGAGGCCCGCCCGCCCTCCCGCCATCACACCGCGTGGCCCCTGCTGCTCCCGGAAGGCTCCTCTCCACCGAGCGCCGCCATAGACGCCCCCTGCTTCCATCCCCCTCCCCCCCCCCCAGTTAAGCGACCTTCCTTATAGTGCCCCCCAACCCCCCTTCCAGGTCTGGTCCTGACTGACTCTCCCTCACACACACACACCCCGGGAAAAAGGCCCTTGTTATCACCAAGTTACATTAATGACAAGCTCATTCGCCCCTACTCAGCCCTCCTCTCCCGCCATCGACCCCAGGCTCACGTCCTCCCCCGGGCCTGGAATGCCCTCCCTCTGCCCATCTGCCAAGCTAGCTCTCTTCCTCCCTTCAAGGCCCTTCTGAGAGCTCATCTCCTCCAGGAGGCCTTCCCAGACTGAGCCCCTTCCTTCCTCTCCCCCTCTCCATCCCCCGCATCTTACCTCCTTCCCTTCCCCACAGCACCTGTATATATGTATATATGTTTGTACATATTTATTACTCTATTTATTTATTTATTTATTTTACTTGTACATATCTATTCTATTTATTTTATTTTGTTAGTATGTTTGGTTTTGTTCTCTGTCTCCCCCTTCTAGACTGTGAGCCGACTGTTGGGTAGGGACTGTCTCTATATGTTGCCAACTTGTACTTCCCAAGCGCTTAGTACAGTGCTCTGCACACAGTAAACACTCAATAAATACGATTGATTGATTGATTGAAAGAGCTGAAGGGGAAGATGGGCATAGGTGTCAATATGGGAGGAGAAATAGTTTTGTCTGGCAGAGGAGAAGGCAGAGTTAAGGCAGGAAAGGATAAACTTGAAGTGAAAGAGGTTGGCCTGGTGTTTAGACTTTTGCAGGCAGCGTTCAGCAGCTCGAGCATAAGAGATAAGGAGGCAGACAGTGGCAGTTATCCAGGGCTGTGGGTTAGTGGTATGAGAGCAGCGAAGGGAAAAGGGGAGAGAGCGAGTCGAGCTGAGTAGAAAGGATAGAGTTGAAAGCAGTAATCTGTTCATCAAGATTAGGTACAGAGGAGACGGAGGTGAGATGGGGTGTGATGCGCTGAGAAAGATGGATGGGGTCGAGAGAGTGGAGGTCTCTGTGGGGTAGTAATATAGATTTACAGTGGAGAGGAGTGTGAGTGAGGAGGCAGGTGAGAAGGTTATGATCAGGGAGAGGGATTTCAGAGTTGGTGAGGGTGGAGATAGTGCAGCGGTAGAAGATGATGAGGTCGAGGGTGTGACCAAGTTGGTGAGTGGGCGAGGTGGGGTGGAGCAGGAGGTTGGCAGCGTCAAGGAGAGATAGAAGGCAGGCGGCGGAGGAGTCACCAGGGATATCCATGTGGATGTTGAAGTCTCCGAGGATCAGAATGGGCATGGAAAAGGAAAGAAGGAAGGTGAGAAAGGGGTCAAAATCGTTAAAGTTGGACGTGGGGCCGGGGTGAGGGAAGCGATAGATGACGGCTACAAGAATCTGGAGGGGGTGGTATAGGCAAATAATGTGGGCTTCAAAGGAAGGGAAGGAAAGGGAAGGGGGAGGAAGGATAGTGCGAAAGCAACATTGGGGGTTGAGAAGGAAACCGACACATCCTCCTTTTCCGGTGAGTCTGGGGGAGTGGGAGAAGAAGAGGCCTTCACTGCAGAGAGCAGCAAAAGAGACCGTGTTGACCTGAGACAACCATGTTTCAGTTAGGGCGTGGAGGAGTAGAGAGCTGGAAAGGAATAGGTCCAGGATGAAAGGGAGCTTACCTACAATGGAGTGGGCGTTCCCAAGGCCACACTTGGCAGCAGCTGTGGAGGGAGGGGATGGAGGGAGAAGGGTGCGAGGGGTGGGCAGGGTTTCGATTGGGATGAGATGGTGGGGGCCTCGGCGGGGAGAGTGGGAAGAGGGGTGGCGATGAAAAAGAACTGGGATGGGGTTGGGGTGTGGAGGAGGGGAGGGAGGGGGCTGTGAGGGAGGAGTTGAGGGTTGGCCCTGGTACAGAGGGATCCTGGGTAGGGGGTGAGGGTGAGGGGTTGTGGTGGGGGAGAGGGAGGGAAAGAGCTGGGTGCGAGAGGGGAAGGGGAAGGTGAGGAATGGAAATGGCAGTTGGGAGCAGGGGAACTGATAGTTCACGGTGAGGTCAGCAAGGTAAATGACAGCACAGCAGGAGGTTAACAAGTGAAATGCAATAGGAATAACACAGTAGCAATGATTTAAGTAGGTGATGACATCACAGAGGGTAGTTATTTATGCCAGTATACTTGTTTCAGTTTGTTTTGTTGTCTGTCTCCCCCTTATAGACTGTGAGCTCGTTGTTGGGTAGGGGTTGCCAATATTTGTTGCTGAAGTATACTTTCCAAGCGCTTAGTACCATGTTCTGCATACAGTAAGTGTTCAATAAATACAATTGATTAAATAAAGAATTTGAAATTCACAAGTATTATTGATCGTGGCTCAGTGGAAAGAGCCCGGGCTTTGGAGTCAGAGGTCATGGGTCCGAATCCTGGCTCCGCCACATGTCTACTGTGTGACCTTGGGCAAGTCACTTAACTTCCCTGAGCGTGTTACCTCATCTGTAAAATGGAGATGAAGACTGTGAAGCCAATGGGGGCAACCTGATCACCTTGTATCCCCCCCAGCGCTTAGAACAGTGCTTTGTACATAGTAAGCGCTTAACAAATGCCATCATTATTATTATTATTCTTATTTAGGATGTAGTTTATCCATTTCAGGGAAAAGAGAACACAGTTCTAGGAACTGCAAACGTAAAACTTAAGAACATGACAAGGGAGAGCCTTTTTGGCTGGGAGCATGCATCTCAGATTGGACTTTTCAGCCAGCCATGCACTCAGAGATGGTGATTATCACCATGAGTACTGCTTCCTTCAAATTTGTATCCATTAGAATAACCAATGCTATACCATTGGAGATGGTGGGTATTGGGAGGTGGTCACAGAGCAGAGCTTCACATTTCTCCATTCTCATCATCTCAGTCATTGCCCCTGCCCTTCTTCCTCCTGTGCACAGCTTTCTGCTCCCAATCTCCACAAACTAACTGCAGAGTGCAAGGGGACAGCAGGGCAATTGGTACTGGGGTGGGGCTGACCCTTATTTTTAGACAACCATGCCCTTCCCTTTCCTCGTTCTTGTCTATGTATGTATGAGATGGAGAATATTCTCATGAGGACGTCAGTTGTCCCTGTGTTACCTTCTTTGTTCTCCCTTTCATGTCGAGGGAGATGGAGAGGGAGAGACAGAGACTTCCCTGACTCCTGGGCTGGGTGGCTGAGGTGGGAGGGAGGAAGAGGGATCTGGAGAAGCATGGCCATCAGTAGGGCCAAAAGTGGGAGAGCAGAAATCACCTCCCTGTGGGTTGACTGCTCCCAGGTTCCAGGTCTCCTTTTTTGCCAACCAGTTTCAGTTTCCTTAGGAAGTCATGATGATGATGATATTTGCTAAATTCTTACTCAGTGCCAAGCACTTTATTCAAAACAGATGTTGATACAAGATAATGAAGGCAGAAACAGTCCTGTCCAACATGGGGCCCACAGTTCACGTGGTAGGGAGAAGAGGTATTGAATCCTCATTTTACAGATAAGACCATTGAGGTGTAGGAAGTTAAGTGATTTGCCCTAGGTCACAGAGCAGGCAAGTGGCAGAGCCAGGATTAGAACCCAGGCACTACAACTCCCAGGCCGGAGTGCTTTCCACTAAGTCATGCTGACTTTCAGTTGTCACGGGGAAATTTGGCCATTCAACCCCAACCTCTGAATCACTGACCCAACTGTTGGCATGGCCAGGTGGAAAAAGCATGGGCTTGAGAGTCCGAGGACCTAGGTCCTAATCCCCGCTCTGCCAATTGCTGTTTCAATTAATAATAATAATAATAGCATTTAGTAAGCGCTACCTATGTGCAAAGCACTGTTCTAAGCGCTGGGGGGATACAAGGTGATGAGGTTGCCCCACGTGGGGCTCACAGTCTTCATCCCTATTTTCCAGATGAGGTAACTGAGGCACAGATAAGTTAAGTGACTTGCCCAAAGTCACATAGCTCACAATTGGCAGAGTGGGGATTCGAACCCATGACCTCTTTCTCCAAAGCCCGTGCTCTTTCCATTGAGCCACGCTGCTTCTCTAAGCTGTGTGATCTTGGACAAGTCACTTCTCTGTGCTCGGTTTCCTCAACTGTAAAATGGGGATTCAATACCTGTTCTGCCTCCCACTTAAGACTATGAACCCCATGCCAGACAGGGACTGTGTCTCACCTAAATGACTTGTACCTACCCCAGCACTTGGAAAATGTTTTACAAATAGGAAGCGCTTAACACGTTCTATCATTCATTCACTCATTCAATCGTATTTATTGAGTGCTTACTGTGTGCAGAGCACTGTACTAAGCACTGTACTATCAAACAAAGAAACTGAGCACATTAAACTCCATTGCAGCTAATCTCACCTCCCCTGGAGTCAGGAGTCTCCAGAGTTTCCTTTTATCCATTTCAGCTCCATGAGTTTCTGAGCCAAGTCCAGTTTGACAACCCTGTGAGGGAACCAGTGATTCTGGATCAGAACCACAAATCTACTGGAAAATTTGAGATTCTGAACTTTGTGATCTCTCCCAATGGAACTTGTGAGTTGGTGAAAGTCGGGGAGGTGGACCCCCAGGCACCCCATGACCAAGATGTTTTCATCAATGAAGCAGTAGTCATGTGGTCTGGGGGATCCTCTCAGGTAAGCAGCCAATGAGAATTCCCAGCTGTCCTGGAGCAGTAGTCCCAGGATTCTAGTAGTGATTGTATTGTGGGAGTGCTTATTGTGTGCACAGCACTGTAACTAGAGCTGGGAAAGAATACTTAGGTGGCAAAGAAACATTGACCTTGATCCTCAAGGGGAGAATGATCTGAGATTAAAAGGGGGAGAGGGGACTGTAGTCAGACACATCAGGGGCAATTAAACACTCAAACTAGGCCTACGTGGGTGTGCCTGGGGGTCCTATTAATTCTGTCAATCCCGAGGTGAAGGGGAGAAGCTACAACCCAAGATGTCACCCGTCATCCCTCCCCTGTGATATGATGCCATCTGATGCCAGCCTAGTGCCCTCCCTCCAAACTGCTCCCTGCCAATAATAATAATAATAATAATAATAATAATAATAATAATAATAATAATAATAATGGTATTTCTTAAGTGCTTACTTTGTTCCAGGAACTTTACTACGCAGTAGGGTGGCTACAGGTAGTTGGGGTTGGACGAATGAGGAGACCCATGTGGGTCTCACAGTCTCAATCCCCATTTCACAAATGAGGGAACTGAGGCACAGAGAAGTTAAGTGACTTGCCTAAGATCACACAGCAGACAAGTGACAGAGATGGGATTAGAATTTATAACCTTCTGACTCCCAGGCCCATACTTTATTCACTACACCATGCTGCTTCTCCAGTGGCATGGGGTTCTGGGGATGCAACGTAGCAGTCCAGTGAGTACCACTGACGCCTGAGGAACCTCAACTGAGGCTTAAACCCCTACAGCCTGACATGAATAGATCACCGTAGGAGCTGGGTCCCAGGTGTCCTGGAGGGGAGCTGGTAATTGCAGGTGGCTTTACTTGGCCATCTCCTGGGCTGGGCTAGGTAGGGATTGGCTCTTTCAGGGGTGGGGGTTCATGTGGAGAGAGTCCTGAACTGGCATGGCTTCCCTCAGATCATCTCCAAGGGCAGGAGGTGGTTATGGGTGTGTCACCCTGCGAAAGGGTCACCTGAGGAATGTGATCCCCACATAGTCTCGGTGAGAGCACATATTGGTGATCACAGCAACCACACTTGGTGAACTGGGAATCTCAGAGCAATTTCCCTGGTGAGAACTCCAGGAGTGGAAAGGCAGCCCCAAGACGGTCAAAGATAAATGAAAATATTTTAGTATTCATCTATTCGGAACCTTGCACCTTCCTGGCACGGTTTTTCAGACACCACTTCCTGAATACAGTTAAGAATTTAAGGTTTATGATGCCAGGGGGTGGAGGTCAGGAAAGAAACTTTCCTGCAGTGAGCAAGGGTGGGAGGATCAAGGAATGTCTGGAAATTATTGTTGACCCTGGGGTAGGCTCAGGTTGACCTTCTCAATAGACTGTAAATGGGACTTGGTCCCCCGGGTCCCCTGCAGCCCCAGACTCTGAGCAGGGAGGAGGAAAAGTAGGGAGGTGGAGAAGCAAGGCAGCTGTAGCCCAGTCAGTGTTGGAGTTCAAACTTGTTGGGAGGTTGTGAGGATGCCTCTTGGTGGGGGGTCCCAGGATCACCCAAGTGGGTTCGGGGCTGTGGAGCTCCACTTTCACTGTCACTGTCCTCTGTCATGAGAATTCAGGCTCCACGCTCACGGTGCAGCAGGAGCTGTGGACCCGGATTCAGAAAACGTGCCCAGCAAGGGCTGGCCGTTTGCTGCTATTTTTGTGTCCGGTGCCCAGAGGGAGAGATTTCCAACCAGACAGGTAGGTACGTGCAGAGACCCAGCTCCTTGCATGACCACAGTCTGCCTCCAAACGAATCTCACTTCCCGACAGCCTTTGGACAAGAGCCAGATGGTGAGAGACCTAGGATGTGGGGAGACAGAGACAGGCAGCGGTAAAGCAGACAAGAGACAAGAGATAGCCATGTCTGATGACAGACACAGATGTCCAGGAGTCTTTCCTCAACGCTTCCCTGCCCATGGACTTGTGTGACTGCAGAGCAAGAGCAAGGGATGGAAAACACAAACTAGGCACTGGACAGAGGGGTTGGGGGGATAGGGGTAGGAGAGAGTGTTCAGACCAGGCAGGTCGGGTTGGATGTAGAGGCAAAAATTCCAACCTGGGCTGTGACCCTGTCCTAGGGGGAGGGAAATATGTGGTATAGGGGGCAGTAAGACTCTGTTCCTTCTTCTTTTCCTCCTGCTTTAAGCACTTGATATTCACCCCACCCTCAGCCCCAGATCACTTATGTGCCTATCCATTATTAATTTATGTATATAAATTTAATTATATATATATATATATATATATATATATATATATATATATATATATATATACATTACTGTTTCTTCTGGGCAAGTAACGTGTCTACCAATGCTGTTTCATTGTACTCCTCCAAGCATTTAGTACAGCATTCTGCAGACATTGAGCACTCCGTGAATACTATGGATTGACTGAGTGACTGAATGATTCTTTCCTTTCAGACGTGGAGCAGTGTGTGAAGTGTCCTGACGATCAGTATTCAAACATGGAGAGAGATGGCTTTCTCCACAAAGTGGTGACTTTCCTGCCACACAAGGAACCTCTGGGACTGATTCTGGTCTGCATGTCTCTCTCCTTCTCTCTCCTCACAGCCCTGGTTTTCGGGATCTTCATTAAGCACCGAGACACCCCCATAGTCCGAGCCAATAACCTCAATCTCAGCTACACCCTTCTCCTCTCCCTCATTCTCTGCTTTCTCTGTGCTCTGACCTTCAACGGCAAACCTACTCCAGCTTCCTGCCTCCTTCGACAAGTGGTCTTTGGGGTTGTGTTCACCGTGGCCATCTCCTCCATCTTGGCCAAAACCTTCACCGTGGTTCTGGCCTTCAGGGCCACGAGCTTGGGGAGCAGAGTCAGGAGGTGGGTGGGGCCCAGAGCTTCTATCTCAACAGTCCTGTCCTGTTCACTGGTCCAGGTGACCATCCGCATGATCTGGTTGGGCACCGCTCCCCCCTTCCTGGAGGTGGACACACACTCTGAGACGAGACTCATCATTGCTGAGTGTAATGAGGGCTCCGTGACTGCCTTCTACTGCCTTCTGGGCTACCTGGGCGTTCTGGCCCTGGTTAGCCTCACTGTGGCTTTCCTGGCCAGGAGGCTGCCCGACAGCTTCATTGAGGCCAGGTTCATCACGTTCAGCATGCTGGTATTCTTCAGCGCCTGGGCCTCCTTCCTCCCTGCATACCACAGCACCAAGGGGAAGGCCACGGTAGCCGCGGAGATCTTCTCCATCTTGGCCTCTGGTGCCGGGCTTCTCGGCTGCATCTTCGTCCCCAAGTGCTACATGATCCTGCTGCGGCCTGACAGGAACACTCGGGAGTGTTTGAAGAGGAAATGATCTCCAGTACATTAGTTCAAGGCTGTTGTTGGTATCTCCCAACATTTTTCCAAATCCTGATTTTATTGCAATGGCATGACAAAAGGAGAGGGAAATCCTGTCAGGGACATCCAGTAGGGATTTGGTGGACAACCTGAATCAGAGGTCAGGATTGGATGCTCCGTGGATCACAGGGGTGTTTGTCCCCTGGCCTTCTGGGCTCTTCTATCCCCGAGGCTGGATTCTTACATAGAAGGCTGACTTCATCTTCCTGGTTGTCCTGGAGACCCCTCCAGATTGGGACCAAATGATCCCAAGTGCAGTGGAATGGCTGCTCTGGACACACAACTGCAAGGGTCTTGGACAATTGTCCTTGCAGGTCAGGTTCTGGTGGATATGGTGGAAAAATTTACAGAAGCTCCTGGGATGCCAGATGTTTGGAGCCGGGGGGTGGGGGTGGGGGCCGGGGGGAAAGGCACTCCCTAGCTCCCTTCTCCTGGAAACGTTATCCAACCTTGGCTTCCCATATTCTGTCCTTTCCTGGTTCTCCACTTATCTCTCTAGCTGTTCATTCTCAGCCTCCTTGATGGATTCCTCATCTGCATCCCATTCCTTAACTGTGGGGGTCGCCCAAGGTTCAGTTCTGGGTCCCCTTCTATTCTCAATCTACACCCACTCCCTTGGAGAACTCACTCATTCCCATGGCGTCAACTACCGCCTCTATGATGATGGTACCCAAGTCTACATCTCCAGCCGTGATCGCTCTCCCTCTCTGCAGTCTTATATTTCCTTTTGCCTTCGAAACATCTCTACCTGAATGTCCTCCCATAATCTCGAGCTTATCATGCCCAAAATAGAACTCCTTATCTTCCCACCCAAATACTGTCCTTCCGCTGACTTTCTCATCACTGTAGATGGCACCACCATCCTTCCTGTCTCACAAGCCCATTACCTTGGCATTATCCTTGACTCCTCTTTTTCTTCAGCCCACAGATTCAATCCATCACTAAATCCTATTGTTCCCACCTTCACCACATTGCTAAAATCCATCCATTCTTCCCTATCCAAATAGTTACCACAGTAATTCAATCACTCATCCTGCCCTGCCTGGATTACTACATCAGCTTCCCTGCTGACCTCCCAGTCTCTTGTCTCACCCCTCTCCAGTCCATACCCCACACTGCTGGCCAGATCATAATTCTACAAAAGTGTTCTGGCCGAGTCACCCCACTCCTAAAAAACATCCAGTGGTTGTCCAACCACCTCCGCATCAAACAAAAGCTCCCCACTATTGTCTTTAAAGCATTCCACCACCTTGCCCCCTCATACCTCACTTCACTACTCTCTTTCTACAATCTAGCCCACACTCTTAACTTCTTTAATATTAACCTTCTCACTGTGTCTCGACCCCACCTATCTCACTACCAACCCCTCACCCACATCCTGCCTCTGGCCTGGAGCACCTTCCCACCTCAAACCCGAGGGGCAATTACTCTCCCCTCCTTCAAAGCCTTATTGAGGACACATCCCCAAGAGGCCTTCCCTGTCTAAGCCTCCCTTTCCTCTTCTCCCAGCCCCTCCTGCTTTACCCCAACTTCCTCCCTTTGTTCTTTCCCCCTCCCAGCCACAAAGCACTTAAATATGTATCTGTAATTTATGTATGTATGTTGATATCTTTCTCCTCCTCTAGACTTGAAGCTATCTGTGGGCAGGGAATGTGTCTGTTTATTGTTGAATTGTACTCTCCCAAGTGCTTCATATAGTGCCCTGCACACACTAAGTGTTCAATAAATATGATTGAATGAATGAATGACCCTTGGGGGACATGCTCTTTTGTGTGTGTGGTTTTTGTTAAGCACTTACTGTAAGCCATGCATTGTACTAGGTGGTAGGGTACAAAGATAATAATCAGTTTGGGAACAGTGCCTGTCTCACTTGGGGCTTGGCATCTGGTACCGGGCATCTTGGCTGCATCTTCATCCCCAAGTGCTACGTGATCCTGCTGCAGCCTGACAGGAACACCCAGGAGAGCTTGAAGAGGAAATGATCTTCGGTACATTAGTTCAAGGCTGTTGTTGTTATCACCCAACATTTTTCTCAACTCCTATTTTATTGCAATGGCAGGGCAAAAGGAGAGGAAAATCCTGTCAGGGACATTCAGTGTAGGGTATAGGATTTGTAGGGACTTGCTGTGTGATCTTGGGCAAGTCACTTAACTTCTCTGTGCCTCAGTTACCTCATCTGTAAAATGGGAATTAAAACTGTGATCCCCACGTGGGACAACATGACTACCTTGTATATACCCCAGCGCTTAGAACAGCATTTGGCACATAGTAAGCGCCTAACAAATACCATAATTATCATTATTACTATTATTATCATTACTATTATTCTTTTCTTTCAACATTGCTCTCACCTTGGAAAGCACCTGACGATCTCCCATCTGAATACTCCAGCGTTTCCTCGACCATTCCAATAAGATCTGGGTGGTAGGTTCTGTCACGTTTGTTCCTGGGGTGCTATCTAAAACCATCAGAAGGAACTGGGGGCCATCGTGAGCCGCCCCACAGACACACTGTGGGTGGTGTCAGTCACTATTTCCCTTAGTGGATCCCGAGTTACTATTAAGTCCTCCAAGGAACACCAGACTGTATATATAGGGGTCCCCAGTCTTCCGGATGAACCTCAGTCATGGTTCTGACCATGGACCACCATGGGGTTTCCATGATTCCCATTGGTAAGGCAAACAAAAGGAGGATGATGGCGAAATCCTTTCTCTTTCCCAGGCTGAATCTTGGTCCCCTTCTGCTCGGTATCTATGGTTTTCTGATCTCCCCATATCCCCTGAATCCATTCACTACCCCAGCGAATAACAGTCCACCCATTTTCCTTCATAAACTCCCTACACTCTTCTGAGAGGGTCTCCATTTCAGGATGCAATACAGTGACAAACGAGGGTAGGACAGAACTGGAGGATAAAGTCCAAAGTGTGAGAGGAATCTCTTAAAGAGAGAGCGAGAAGAGAGATGGCGATCTCTAGAGGAGATCTCCTGCCTTCTCTCAAAATCCACCCCCTCCACCTGCGCATCTGACCACATTCCTTCACACCTTCTCAAAACACTTTCCCTCTCCCTTCTTCCCTCTCTGACTGCCATCTCCAACTGTTCTCTCTCCAATAGTTTCTTCCCCCCTGCTTTCAAAGATGTCACTGTCTCCCTTATCCTAAAAAACACTCTCCCTTGACCAAGACCAAGATTAAGCCTGGAAAAGGGAATGTAGGTTGCCTTCAACTCCTTCCAGTTATCGCCACACCTCCCTCTTACCATTCCTCTCCAAAATTCATGAGTGCATTGTCTACACCCATTGTCTCAAGTTTCTATCCTCCAACTGTCTTCTTGACCCCCTCCAATCTGGCTTCTGTCCCCTCTACTCCACAGAAACCACCCTCTCATAGGTCACCAATATTCTCCTTTTTGCCAAATCCAATGGCCTCTACTCCACCTCTCACCTTCCTTCGATACTGTCGACCATCCCCTTCTCCCGGAAGGATTATTCCACTCTGGCTTCACTGACACTGTCCTCTTCTGGTTCTCCTCCTTATCTCTCTGGCTACTCATTCTCAGGCTCTTTCGCTGACTCCTCCTTTGCCTCCTTCCCCTCTAACAGTGGGGGTCCTCCAGGGTTCAGCTCGGGGTCCCCTTCTATTCCCCATCTACACCCACTACCTTGGAGAATTCATTCTTTCGCATGGCTTCATCTACCCCAGCAGCATGGCATAGCATGTTCACAAGCATTATGTAGTAGATAGAGCAGGGGCCTGGAAGTCAGAAGGGCAAGGGTTCTAATTTCAGCTCCACCTCCTGTCTGCTATGTGATATTGGGCAAGTCACTTCCCTTCTCCGTGCCTTAGGTATCTCATTTGTAAACTATGAATTGAGATTGTGAGCTTCTTTGGCAACAGGGACTTTGTCCAACCCTATTTGTTTGTATCCACCTCAGCGCCTAGTACAATGGCTGGCAAATGGTAAGCACTTATCAAATATTATTATTATTACCAACTCTATGCAGATGATTTCCAAATGTAAATCTCCAGCCCTGAACTCTCTCCTTCTCTGTAGTTTTATATTTCCTCCTGCTTTCAAGACATCTCTACTTGGATGCCCTACCCTCACCTTAACCTTAACCTGTCCAAAACAGAACTTCTTATCATCCCATGAAACCTTGTCCTCCCCCATTTGTCCTGTCACCGTAGACAGCACCATCAGCCTTCCTACCTCACAAGCCCATACCCTTGTTGTTATCCTTGATTGATCTGTCACATTCAACCTACACATTCAACATTATTACTAAATCCTGTCATTTCTATCTCCCCAGAGTGGGGACTCAGTGGGATTCATTTATTCGTTCATTCATTCATTCATTCATTCATTCATTCGTATTTATTGAGTGCTTACTGTGTGCAGAGCACTGTACTAAGCGCTTGGGAAGTACAAGTTGGCAACATATAGAGACAGTCCCTAACCAACAGTGGGCTAACAGTCTAGAAGGACAAAGTGGGACACACAGAACTCAAGGAAGATACAAGGAATGTTTCTGAAAAATTAAAACAAGTA
The DNA here is from genome assembly GCF_015852505.1 of Tachyglossus aculeatus. Taxonomy (NCBI): domain Eukaryota; kingdom Metazoa; phylum Chordata; class Mammalia; order Monotremata; family Tachyglossidae; genus Tachyglossus; species Tachyglossus aculeatus. Next base: position 485,075 of record NW_024044856.1, on the reverse strand, counting down.
ACCTTCCCAGTCTCCGCCACCCCACCAAACTCACCTTTTCCCGGCTGTCACAGAGAGCAGAACCAGGGTGGTCCCAGCCACCAGGCCCTGCATTTTCCCATTCCTGGATCCCACTCCCGCTCCTGACTGACTCCACAAACCCTAACCCAAGCCCCTCAGAATGGGGGGAGCTGGGAGAGTTGTTCGGCTCTCTGGACTGCCTGCACCAGGAGACAGAGCTGCTTGCTGGGTGAGGTCAGCGGCGGAAACCCAAACCTGCCTCTCCCACCGCCAGCACCATCCTCAAAACCTCTGCCAAATAGGGTCAAAATCAGCTCGAAGCCACGGCACCGAATTGGGTTATCTTGGAGGAATTCACTTGAGAGCAGGATCACAGCCAGTAAAGCACAAGTACTATAATAATTATGGTACTTTTAAGCGCTTACTATGTGCCAGGCACGGTACTAAGCGTTGGGGTAGATACAGCAAATAGGGTTGGACACAAATGAGATAACTGAGGCCTAGAGAATTTAAGTGACTTGCCCAAAGTCACTCAGCAGAAAAGTGGAGGAGCTAGGATTAGAACCCATAACCTTCTGACTCTCAGGCCTGGGCTTTATCCACTACGCCATACTGCTTCCATCTGTGAACCCTTGCATGAACCACCAGTTCGGGAAATGGGACCTGTCCACTCTTTCACGCCAGCCTAACCTAAGATGGCAAAATCGGACATCAATTGCAACGCAAGCGAGAAGACGGAATTTGCATGCCTTGTCTGTGTTTGCTTGCTTAGGTCTGTGAAAAAGCTCACTCGTTTCTGCCACGAACCTCACCCAATCACCCGCAGCTTTCTACCCCTCCTCCCTCATGGCATGCCCGGGCTTTGAGCGTGGGAGAATCGGATGTCAGAGGAACTTAGGGAGGGATGGGAGGGAAGCATGCCTTGTTCCTGTTTTCCCCTCCACGCCTCCCTTTCCCTGTGTCCGCATTCCCCGGATCAAGAGTCGGGTTGCCAAGATGGTGGAGAGCTTCGCCAGCCTCACTCTGCACTGCCACCTGCTGTTCAGAAGCTATCAGTGCGTGGAATTTCAGGTCCATGACAGGGAGCATCGCAGACGGGAGGCAGATAGCTCAAGCAATCAAACAAACAAACAATAAATTGTATTTATTCAGCATTTACTGCCTGAAGAGCAGTGTATTAAGCGCTTGGAAGGGTACAATATGAAATAATTGGTAGACACGTTCCCGACCCCATTCTTTCAAAACACTTATTCAATCATCATCATCATCATCATCAATCGTATTTATTGAGCGCTTACTATGTGCAGAGTACTGTACTAAGCGCTTGGAAAGTACAAATTGGCAACATATAGAGACAGTCCCTACCCAACAGTGGGCTCACAGTCTAAAAGGGGGAGACAGACTATTCAATAATAGTAATAATAATAAAATAATGGTATTTGTTAAGAGCTTACTATGTGCCAGGCACTGTACTAAGCACTGGGATGGATACAAGCAAATTGGGTTGTACACAATCCCTGTCTCTCTTAGGGCTCACAGTTTGAATACCTATTTTACAGATGAGGTAACTGAGACACAGAGAAGTGAAGTCACCCACGGCAAGTCCCCCTCCCCATCCCCCCGCCTTACCTCCTTCCCCTTCCCACAGCACTTGTATATATGTATATATGTTTGTACATATTTATTACTCCATTTATTTTACTTGTACATATTTATTCTATTTATTTTATTTTGTTAATATATTTTGTTTTGTGTCTGTCTCCCCCTTCTAGACTGTGAGTCCGCTGTTGGGTAGGGACCGTCTCTATATGTTGACAACTTATACTTCCCAAGCGCTTAGTACAGTGCTCTGCACACAGTAAGCGATCAATAAATATGATTGAATGAATGAATGAATGGTCACAAAGCAGACAAGTGGCAAAACCAGGTTTAGAACTCATGACCTTCTGACTTCCAGGCCCACGCTATATCCACGCTATATCCACTATGTCATGCTGTTTCTCCAATCAAAATACTTGCCATGTCCCTTATTCCCTCCTACACACCTCCCAGTGCTCCAAGGGAAAACAGCATGGCTTAGTGGGTAGAGCACAGGCCTGGGAGTCAGAGGAACTGGGTTCTAGTCACAGCTCTGCCACCTGTCTACTGGATTTGAGTTCCAACTTATTGCGACCTACTTCCAGCATGGCTAGAGAAAGTCGCACAGAGTTAGAGAGCAAGTCACTTCACTTCTCTGGGCCTCAGGTATCTCAACTGAAAACTGAGAATTAAGGCTGCGAGCCCCACATGGGATGGGGACTGTGTCCAACTTGATTAGCCTTTATCTACCCCCAGAGCTTAATACAGTGCCTGGTACATAGTAACCACTTAACACACAACATAAACTCAACCAACCAAAAGGGCCCACACTCTCTACTTCTGTATCATTCATGTTTCCTGGGGCAGAAAGGTTACAGTGATAAAGGCCCAGGAAAAACCAGTTCCTGATTTCTTGCTACCACCTACTGGGATTTTACTGCCAAAGTTATAATCCTATCTCCCATTGGAGTAGGGTGAGCTAGGTGGCCAAGGGGAGCAGGACCACAGAGGTGCCACGAAGCTACAGTGGCCCCTTGGAGGTGGAAGCAAGCTAGGAACCAATACTAATGGTTGTGCTCTGCTCTTTCAGTTTGTACTCATTTATCCTCTATATCTCCCCTCCATTCTTCCCTTTTATTCTCCAAACTCACCTTTCAAAACTTCCAGGTTCTTTATTTCATCATGGTTGTTGCATAACAGAATCTGATGACCTTTGCTTCACAAATCAGTGTGACGTGCTCTTTCAGTGCTGGGAGTAAGTTGGAATCAGTTGAATTTGAATCCCATATAAGCAAAATCCCAAGAGCGGGCATTATCGGATAGTGGAGATGCAATGTGAGGGTGTCAGCAATGGAGGGGCAGTGCTTCTGTTAACAAAAGGCTCAGAAGGGGAGTGGCTGCACTGCCCAACCCCTACCCCAGTTCTTGCTGTCTGCTGCATTTTTTTCCACCAGTGTTGGAAATGTGAGGTCCCGACTAGTCCATTCACCCCAGTGGCATACAGGTGACCAGTCGGAAGATAGAGGACAGAGTTGTAAGCACGGGTGTCCCAAGACCCTGGTAGGGTCAAAGGAAGAAGGACTCGAAAGGGACAAGTCACCAGAGAAGAAAGGCAGGAAAGTGGCTGTCCACCCATTCACCCCAGTGGGGTACGATTGATGAACAGCCCCGATCCCATCTCCAATTTCAGACTTTATTACAGCCTCCACCAATCAGACTCCAGGGGAAGTGTAGCAATTTAACAACAACATCCTGTTTACTAGGCTTGATGAGCAGGAACGTCTGATGAGATGTCTTGTCTACTCGGAACTTCTTGCTTAATACTGATAAGATATAGTCCTTGGTCAAAATGGAGTCACTTAGGTTAGGCCCTTGAGCAAAATAGAGTCATCTAGGCTAAGACCCAATTATCGAGTTGGAGCTATCCAGGCCAAGCGTCCAAAGCAAGCTTGAAGAAGGGCTGTTGATAGGAACTCTTAGCCTAGGGTGCCTCAATTTAAAGTCAGAATTCACTTACACTAGCAACCAGAGAGCCAAGAGGTTCTTCCTTAAAGGTAGGAGGGAGATGGGGTAGTAACTGAAGGTAGCCATGAGGTCAAGGGAGAGTGTTATTTTAGGCTAGGGGACACATGAGCATGTTTGAAACGAGTGGGGAAGAAGCCATTGGAAAATGAATGGTTGGAGATAATGGTCAGTGAGGGGAGAAGAGGTGAAAGTGTTTTAATAAGGTGTGAAGGGTTGTGGTAGGGGTGCAGGTGGAAGGGACAAATATTTAGATAATGCAGGGGATCTCTCTTGAGATAAGGCTGGGAACGATGGGAGAGTTGAAAAGGGAGCAGGAGGAGAGAGGGACTGGAGAGCAGCAGGAGAGATTTTAGGGAGATCACACCTGATCATTTCCATTTTATCAATGAAAAAAGTGTCCAGGTTGTTAGGGGCAAGAGATAGTGGATGTGGGAGGACAGGGAGTTTGAGGAGAGAGTGATACGTTTGAAACAACTGACTTAAGCAATGGTATGAGAGTTAATAGGGATGGCGAGGAGAGAATAAGTGCTTCCCTTTCAGATGCTGCTGCCTTCATTGTCACCATTGGTTCTTCAATCCACACAATGAGGGTGAAGATGCTGACAGTGCTAGTGAAGGAAATACTCTTCCCCTAGTAGCAGCCCTTGCCTAAGAGGCCAATTTACCATCTAGGCACATATCCATCTGCAATTTATTTTACTGCCTGTCTCCCCCTCCAGTTTACAATCTTCTTGTGGTCAGGGATCATCTATACCTACTTTTTTGCAGTGTTCTCTTAAACGCTCAGTATACTGCTGTACACACCATAAGCACTCATTAACATTTGGGTAGGAGGAGTGGGGAGAAGGTGGAGGTGACGATGGTGGCAAGGGCTGCAATGGTTGTCTGCAGCAGCATCTGCAGCGCAAATACGTCGCGGGGCGGAGCCAAGTGCCACATGTGTCAAACTCTCCCCGCCACCCCCCCCCCCCCCGCCACATCAGCCCCTCGCGGCTGGGGATCTCCCTTCTGCCGTTTCTCCCCCACTTCTCCCCTCTCACGTTCTTAGTACAGTGCTCTTTACTCTGCACAAGCACTCAATAAATACCACGGATGATTACTTAAAGGTAATAATAATACTTAGAGGAAAAGAGTACGGGGACGTAATTGTTGAAGAAAATCTATTTCCTTAACACAAAAAATTCACAGCCACCCAAGTTAAATTAGAAAGATATTTGATTGTGATGCACTTACACTGTAAAACCAGGTGTGAGAGCTTTTGTTATTTAGGTAATCCAGGCCCCAAATTTACTGAGGATCTGTATTATAATAAATGATTGAGACACTTTTTTCTTCATTTAACTGCTATATTTACCTGGCTCTTCCTGACCTCCCATTCTGCTGTACCACCTTCCCTTTTTCATGCTTTAAATTACATACGGAACAGAAAGCTGAGCAGTTCCTGTTTTGGTTTTTGACCTGGATCTTTTTTTTAATTCAAAAAAGAAAATCAAAGGGTCAAAGGGTATAGGTCTTCAACATACATGGCATGTGTTTACATATGAGAGAGGGAATATGTGGTAGTTAGGTCTCAAGGGATGTGAGATAATTTTATTGGTTAGGTTTGGTGTGGGTGTGAATGTGTTGGGTGAATTTGTGTTGTGTTTCCGACTTGTAAAGCTTTAGTCATAGGTGCGAAAGTGTAGGTATGCTGCTGAGAAAGGGATGGATGCCAATAACTTGACTGCACGCGTGGGTGTGGAGTGACTGTGGAACTGAGCAAAGTGAAGAGCAAGGGATATGTGTCTGCTTGCGGTTGTGTAGGTGTGGGGAGTATACATGATTGTGGGTGCATCTGAAGTTTGCACAACCATGGACTGTGGTGCAACTATGAAAAGACCTGCTATAAATGCACTGTTGCTGAGATGAATAATGGAGAACTGCATATCTACGTAGTCTCTACTTTCACTCAAAATCTGCAGAGTGGAATTGACAATCTTCCTGATTATTACAACATCTTTTGAATCTTGGAAAGCTAAAACCTCAAGAATAGATGTGGAGAATGTGGAATGGATTTGGTTGAAAGTTAGGCAGCAACACTGGGAAAGGAGTAGGTATCGGCTTCCTTCTCGCGCCCTAATGAGGCTTTCACACTATCTATCCTCCCCCTACCCTTTCTTTCCCCTCGTTTGAAGCCCATATCATCCGCCTTTACCACCGCCTCCAGATTCTTGTAGCCATCATTTACCGCCCCCCCAGGTCCCACCTCCAATTTGACCCCTTTCTCACCTTCCTTCTCTCTTTTTCCATGACCACTTTGATCCTTGGAGACTTCAACATACAGATAAATGTACCTAGTGATTCTTCTGCCGTCTGCCTTCTTTCAATCCTCAAATCCACCAACCTCCTTCTCCGCCAACTTGGACACACATTCGATCTCATCATCTCTAACCGTTGCACCACCTCTACCCTCACTAACTCTGAAATCCCTCTCTCTGACCTGAACCTTCTCACTTGCCTCCTCTTCTACACTCCTCCTTCCCATTAATCTGTATTACTCCCCCACAGAGACCTCTCTTCTCTCATCCTCTGCTATCTCTCACAGTGGATAATACCCACCTAGCCTCCATACCCATTCTACACACTCATGATGATCAAATAGATGCTCTCATCACTACCCTCTCTACTCAACTCAAGCCATGCGCTCTATTCTTTCTTCGCACTAGCACCATTAACCCACAGTCCTTGATCACCTGCAAAGTTTGCCTCCTTCGCTTTTATGCTCAAGCCGTTGAACGCTGTTGGTGGAAATTTAAACATCAGGCTCATCGTGTCCCTCCTCATCACATATCCTCAACGATCTGACCATCTACTTCATTAAGAAAATTAACACCATCATGTCTGAGCTCCCTAAAATCAGACCTCCGCCTCGTCCATCTCCCTCCTCTCGACCCCGTTCTCAACTTTCCCATCCTTCCCAGCAGTATCGGCAGAGTATAGGTCCTGCCTCCTCTCAAGTGACACCCCCTCCACATACGCATCGGACCCCATTCCTTGGCACCTTATAAAAACTCTTGCCCCTGCCCTCATTCCCTCCTTAACTACCATCTTCAACCGCTCACTGTCCATTGGCTTCTTTCCCACTGCCTTCAAACATGCCCACGTCTCCCCTATCCTAAAAAAACCCTCCCTCGACTCCAAAGCCCCCTCCAGTTATCACCCCATCTTCCTCCTACCCTTCCTTTCCAAACTCCTTGAGCGAGTCATCTACACTCGCTGCCTAGAATTCATCTCTTCCAACTCTCTCCTGGACCCCCTCCAATCTGGCTTCTGCCCACTCCACTCCACCGAAACCGCCCTCTCAAAGGTCACCAATGTCCTCCTTTTTGCCAAGTCCAACAGCTCCTACTCCATCCTAATCCCCCTCGACCTCTCAGCTGTCTTTGACACTGTGGACTGTTGTCTTGTCCTCAACACGTTATCCAACCTTGACTTCACTGACTCCATCCACTCCTGGTTCTCCTCTTGTCTCTCTGGCCATTCATTCTCATTCTTCTTCGCGGGTTCCTCCTCTCCTTCACATCTCCTAACTGTAAAGATCCCTCAAGGTTCGGGTTTTGGTCCCCTTGTATTCTCCATCTACACTCACTCTCTCGTAGAACTCACTCACTTCCACGGCTTCAAATATCAACTCTACACGGATGACAACCAAATCTATATCCCCTCCCATGTTCTCTCTCCCTCCCTCCAGGATAGCATCTCCTCCTGCTTTTAGGATATCTCTACTTGAATGTCATCCCACCACCTCAAACTCAACATGTCCAAGTCAAAGCTCCATACCTTCCCTTCCAGACCCTGTCCTCTCCCAAACTTTTCCAACACTGTGGACTGCAAAACCATCCTTCCTGTCTCATAAAACCATAAACCAGGTGTCATCCTTGAATCTGCTCTCTTATTCATCCACATATCCAATCGATCACCAAGTCCTACCTTCACAACATCGACAAGATCCTCCCTTTCCTCTTCATCCAAACTGCTGCCACGTTAGTACAGTCACTCATCCCATCCCGACTGGATTACTGCATCAGCATCCTTTCTGACCTCCCAACCTCCTGCCTCTCTCCACCTCAGTCCATACGTCACTCCACTGCCCGGGCTATCTTTCTACAGAAACATTCTGGGCATGCCACCACCCACCCCCACCCCCGCCTCAAAAATATCCAGTGGTTGCCTTTCAACCTCTATATCAAACAAAAACTACTCACTACTGACTTTAAAGGTCTCCATCACGTTGGCCCTTCTTCTGTCTCTTCCCTTTGCTCCTTCTACATCCCAGCCCATACACTCCACTCCTCTTGTGCTAACCTTCTCAATGTGCCTTGTTCTCACCTGTCCCGCCATCGACCTCTGGCCCACGTCCTACCTCTGGCCTGGAATGCCCTCCCTCTTAAAATCTGCCAAATAATCACACTTCCCCCCTTCAAAGTCCTACTGAAGGCTCACCTTCTCCAGGAGGCCTTCCCAGACTAAGCCCCCTTTTTCCTCAGCTCCCTCCATCACCTCACCTCTCTCCCTCGGCTCTTGCCCCTTTCCATCCCACAGCACTTATGTATGTATGTATGTATGTGTATATATATATATATATATATATATGGGCATTAAAATAAATCAAAAGAATTGTAGATATATATATATCTACAATTCTTTTGATTTATTTTAATGCCCATTTACTTGTTTCGATGTCTGTTTCCCCACCTCTATATTGTAAACCTGGTATGGGTAGGGATTGTCTCTCTTTATTGTTGCATTGTACTTTCCAAGCATTTACTACAGTGTTGTACACACAGTAAGCACTCAATAAATACTATTGAATAAATTAATTAATGAATGTGTTTTCATTATAATTTTCCAAATAATTACTTATATTGTTGCATAATTTTCCAGTTTTCTTTAAAATCAAGTCTAAATGTGAGAAGTGTAATAATTTAACAATCCAATAAAACAAGCAATTTTAAAAATAGATTAATTTTCTGGATCATAGTAGTCCTGCTATAACCTGGTTAGCTCTCAAAATTGTTTCCATGAAAATAGTGTTAAGCTAAAGACTGCTACATAAATATAGTTTTCCAGAGGGAATCGTCTTGTAAAAATGTTTTAATGTGGTCCCAAGAGCCAAAAATTAAACCATCCTGATATAAGTGGTAAAACTCAGAGATAAAAGCACATCCTGACAAGGTAGCACTGTATATATGTACCAGTAATAAAAGATTTTCGATTATGTTTTTAATATGTACATTTGTACCTACTTTTCAGAATGATATTCCTATTCAGCAAAAAGACACATTGTGTTACCGTGCTAGAGCTCTGTCATGAAATCTTCCCTTATCTACTGGTTACTTGAAATGGATTGTAATCACTCCATTTTAGTTCAGTCAAAACACTTCAAAAGGTTAGGAGAAGAGGAAGGGAGGCATTAAAGATGAAGACTCTGTAGCAGTTATTTCAGTGACAGCTTGCTGTAAGAAATATCAGCACTAAAAAACAATAGCCCATTGAAAAGAGTACTAAAAGAATAATTTAATCATGTGGTGACTGGACAGTGAATCATGTATGCTAGTTCAATTTCCACTGAAGCGTGAGTCATAACTAAAGCTTGGAAACTCTACAGCATATACAGTAGATTTGAATCAAACAACTAATTTAAAAATCTGAATATTGGTAACAATGAGAAAGGGGTTTTACATTTTCAGGTGTTAACAAATGTAAACCCCTGAACCTGATTTCTTGGTGTTTGTGTTGAGACAGACAGAGGTAAGAGAAACTAACTACCATATGTTCTCCCAAAAAGTGAAGTATAAAATTTCCCAGATCAACACAAGCACAAGGCTAGCATATTTTGCTAGGAAGGTTTTTTCTACCCTTCTACTAGAATATTTAATTGCCCCCTGTTCAAAGTAAATATCTGCTTCTATGCCAGTTCATAAATCCAAATGTTCGATTAGACTAGTCATCTCAAGAAAGGGGAAACACAACCGATGGTAGCACTGCTGTGAAATATACATAAGGTATAAACTGTCTGATGGCTCAGAACTTTTTTCTATAACTTTCTCAAAACGTCTTGGGAAGGGGGACCAAAATATAATAAAAAACCAATTATCCAAGCACATGTTATCAGAACCAACTGATTATCCAAACCTAAATTTGATTTTTGAGGATAATAAAGTTATAAACTGGCCTGGTTGACCAAGGAAAACTGTCCATTTAGCCCAAAAGGTCAAAATCCAATTTTTCTTGGTTACCTGAACTTTCAATAATTTGATTTGACCTTAGTTTAAGTTTGTTTTCATTACTGATTTTTCTGTCAGTTATGATACTCTTACTTGTATAGTTTTAGATCTTGAACCAGCATATTGAAAATCAGTACATATAAAATTCACAAGCATCCAAAATCCACATTCCAATCAAGAGGTGTAATCAGGTTTATATTTTTACTTCCCACTCTTTCAAGTAAGTACTATAAAATAATTACAATAAATAGTAAGTGCATGTTTCTCAGCACTTGTAGCCTCTGAGGAGAGGTCAGCTTTTGTCCTAGGCAAGGAGTCTCTGATGTGTAATCTGATAGTCATGCCATGGATGAATGTGTGTGGATTGAGTACACCTTCTGTGTACCCGTGTGCATAGAATGGTTCATATTCAGGGCATATGTCTTTTATGGAAAGAAGCTTAGAACTGCTTGTGTAGCTTCAGAGGTTGGGCATTATTCACTGAAATTTCTAATCTGTCTCCCTTCTCAAAAATTCTTGATATAATCTGATTCATAGCAGGGAATCTTTTTAAATTTCTTAATTCTCTTCAGAGCCTCCTTGGGAAAGAAAGGAAACCTCTGGTGCCTAGAGCTTGAAGGAACCTATGAAAGCAAATATCACTCATATTCCTTCCCTCTTTCTCCATGCCCACATTGATCTTTATTATTATTATTATTAGTAAGTGCTGTTGTCATTTCCGATTCATAGTGACTCCATGGATATACTTTCTCCAGAACATCCTGTCCTCTGCCATAATCTGCAACCTTTCTAATGGTTTTTCTGCCATCATTGTTATGGTCTTTATCCATCTAGCCTCTTGCACGTTTTCCCTGGACCTTTCCTAGCTTTAGTGTCTTAACATTAGTGTCACTGATCTTTGGGGACTTCAATATCCACATAGATGATCCTGATGACCCTTTTGCTACCCACCTTCTATCACGCCTCAACTCTATTGACCTCCTTCTCCTCCCCAGTTCACCAACTGAGACACACACTTGATCTCATTATCTCTAACCACTGCACAATCTCTACCCTCACCAACTCTGAAAGCCCACTATCTGACCACAGCCTCCTCCTCCTCATCGTAATCATCACCATCAATCATATTTATTGAGCGCTTACTATGTGCAGAGCACTGTACTAAGAGCTTGGGAAGTACAAATTGGCAACATATAGAGACAGTCCCTACCCAACAGTGGGCTCACAGTCTAAAAGGGGGAGACAGAGAACAAAACCAAACATACTAACAAAATAAAATAAATAGAATGGATATGTACAAGTAAAATAAATAAATAAATAAATAAATAAATAGTGTAACAAATATGTACAAACATATATACAGATATACAGGTGCTGTGGGGAAGGGAAGGAAGGAAGATGGGGGGATGGAGAGGGGTACGAGGGGGAGAGGAAGGAAGGGGCTCAGTCTGGGAAGGCCTCTTGGAGGAGATGAGCTCTCAGCAGGGCCTTGAAGGGAGGAAGAGAGCTAGCTTGGCAGATGGGCAGAGGGAGGGCATTCCAGGCCCGGGGGATGACGTGGGCTGGGGGTCGATGGCGGGACAGGCGAGAACGAGGTACGGTGAGGAGATTAGCGGCGAAGGAGCGGAGAGTGTGGGCTGGGCTGTAGAAGGAGAGAAGGGAGGTGAGGTAGGAGGGGGCAAGGTGATGTAGAGCCTTGAAGCCCAGGGTGAGGAGTTTCTGCCTGATGCGCAGAGTGATTGGTAGCCACTGGAGATTTTTGAGGAAGGGAGTAATATGCCCAGAGCGTTTCTGGACAAAGATAATCCGAGCAGCAGCATGAGGTATGGATTGAAGTGGAAAGAGACACGAGGATGGGAGATCAGAGAGAAGGCTGATGCAGTAGTCCAGACGGGATAGGATGAGAGCTTGAATGAGCAGGGTAGCGGTTGGGATGGAGAGGAAAGGGCGGATCTTGGCAATGTTGCGGAGCTGAGACCGGCAGGTTTTGGTGACGGCTTGGATGTGAGGGGTGAATGAGAGAGCGGAGTCGAGGATGACACCAAGGTTGCGGGCTTGTGAGACGGGAAGGATGGTAGTGCCGTCAACAGAGATGGGAAAGTCAGGGAGAGGACAAGGTTTGGGAGGGAAAACAAGGAGTTCAGTCTTCGACATGTTGAGCTTTAGGTGGCGGGCAGACATCCAGATGGAGATGTCCTGAAGGCAGGAGGAGATGCGAGCCTGGAGAGAGGGGGAGAGAGCAGGGGCAGAGATGTAGATCTGGGTGTCATCAGCGTAGAGATGATAGTGGAAGCCGTGGGAGCGAATGAGGTCACCAAGGGAGTGCGTGTTGATTGAGAACAGAAGAGGACCAAGCACTGAACCTTGGGGAACCCCCACCGTAAGAGGATGGGAGGGGGAGGAGGAGCCTGCAAAAGAGACTGAGAAAGAACGACCGGAGAGATAAGAGGAGAACCAGGAGAGGGCGGAGTCTGTGAAGCCAAGGTCAGATAGTGTGTTGAGGAGAAGAGGGTGGTCCACTGTGTCAAAGGCAGCTGAGAGGTCGAGGAGGATTAGGATAGAGTATGAGCCGTTGGATTTGGCAAGCAGGAGGTCATTGGTGACCTTTGAGAGGGCAATTTCCGTGGAATGTAGGGGACGGAAGCCAGACTGGAGGGGGTCGAGGAGAGAGTTGTTGTTGAGGAATTCTAGGCAGCGCGTGTAGACAACTCGTTCAAGGAGTTTGGAAAGGAATGGTAAGAGGGAGATGGGGCGATAACTAGAAGGTGAGGTGGGGTCAAGAGAGGGTTTTTTTAGGATGGGAGAGACATGGGCATGTTTGAAGGCAGAGGGGAAGGAACCAGTGGAGAGTGAGCGGTTGAAGATGGAAATTAAGGAGGGCAGAAGTGATGGAGCGAGAGATTTCATGAGAAATCACTTACCTCCTCGCCCACGTCATTCTTCCCCTTAAATCTGTATTATTCCGTCACTGAGACCTCTGATCTCTGGACCCCATCCAATTTTTTCAACTCCACTACATAATGATAATAATGATGGTATTTAAGTGCTTACTATGTGCCAAGCACTGGGGAAGATACAAGGTAATCAGGTTGCCCCACGTGGTGCTCACAGTATTGATCCCCATTTTACAGGTGAGGTAACTGAGGCACAGAGAAGTTAAGTGACTTGTCTAAAGTCACACAGCTGACAAGTGGCAAATCTGGGATTAGAACCCATGACCTCTCACTCCTAAGCCCATGCTCTTTCCATTAAGCTGTACTACTTTACATAGCCCTTAGCCTCCATACCCAAACTACCCTTCCAAAAGGACCAAATAGATGCTCTCAACACTAACGTCTTTACTCTTTGTCGATCTCATACCACTAACCCACGGCACTGGGTCACCTGCACAGCCCACCTCCTTTGCTCCTGTGCTCGAGCTGCATAGAACTGCTGGAGGAAATCTAAACATCAGTCTGACTTTGTCCACTGCAGGTTTAACCTTGCAAGCTTTAACTCTGCCCGCCCCTCTGCCTGCAGAACTGTTTCTCCACCTTTATTGATACCTATGCCCGTCGCCCTCGTCGGATTTTCCAGACATTTACCTCCCTCCTCAGGCCCCCTGTCGCCTTGCATCCTCCATCCCTTGCTCCCAGTGACCTGGCCACCAACTTTATTAAAACAATTAACTCCATCAGGTGTGAGTGCCCTAAAATGGACCCTGCCCCTCCTTAGTCTCTCCAACTTCCGGCCCCATCTTCAACTCTCTCACTTTCCTAGCACTATTTCTAGAGGAGGTCACTCACCTCCTCTCAAATGCCAACCTCTCGACCTGTGCATCTGTCACACATTGCCCGGGGATGGATTCATTCGGCAATCAGCATGGCAAAAGAGAGAGACCGGGGGCAGAAAGTCTGAGTTTTATACAAAAGTTATACCGCGAGCTGAATTATTTGAATATTTTGGACATGGCAAACTGAACCTCCCTTTTGGGAGGAAGAATATGAATATTTAATGATATTAGAGCTTTCTATCAGGAGGAATATGCGTGTATGTTACTCGTGCATGGCAAAACACTTGGGTCCCACTCAGGAGGAATTCACTTATGCTTTGTTCGAATGTGGTGAGGCAACTAACTCCCACCTACGAATGCCTCCCACTTAGGAGGCACTCTTGGCCAAGCGCCCTAGCTTTCAGGCTCATGAGCATTCTGCGAGACACTCACCTATCCCACAGCTCCTCACTTGGTATAGACAGAACGGACATCCCACATTTTGGGTAGAATGGGCACAGCTGGCTGCTGCAAGTCTCGATCCTATGCCCTATGCCCTTAGGCCATTCCAGCTTCTGGCCTCAGTTTATCTAATCCCTGCCATCCCTGCATCCTCAATACCTAATTTGATTGGCATGTGGGCGATGGACACCTTCTCTATTCCCGGCATGGGCTACCAATCTAGCGGTTTTAGTTGTGGGGGCAGTAGCCCACCCATACTTCTGAGTTCTGCCTTGCTGGTTTAGGCAGTTATGAGATAGTATGTGATCCTGAGATGGTGGGTACCCCAGGTTCACCTTGGGACAGACTTGTTAAATTTCAGGTGTTGGCTAGAAATCAAGGTGAAGCTGTCCTGAAGGGAGAAGGAACTGTGAGTTTGCAGAGAAGTACAGAGATCAGGGTCTGGAGATTCAGATTAGGGAATCATCTTCATAATGATGGAAGCTGAAGCTATGTCAGTGAATGAGTTCTGCAGCAGAGTATGTGTAGGTGGAGAATGGAAGGCGATGCAGAACTGAATCTTGAGGGACTCCCAAACGTAGGAGACAGAAGAGGAGCCCATGAAAGAGACTGGGAAAGATCAACCAGGGAGATAGGAGAGGAAACAGGAGAGGACAGTGTCAATGAAGCCGAGGTTGGATAATGCTTCCAATTGAAGGGGGTGGTTGATAGTACTGAAGGAAGCTGAAAGGTCAAAGAGGATTGGGATGGAGTACAGGTCCTTTGATATGTCAAGAAAGAGAACACTGGTGACCCATTTGAGGGCAGTTTCCATGAAGCGCATAGGGCAGAAGCCATATTGGAAGTGTCAAGGAGAGAACTGGAGGAGAGGAAGTGGAGACAGCCGGTGCAGACAACTTGCTCAAAGAATTTGGAGAGATATGGTAAGAAAATGAAAGGGCGGTAACTGGAGGGAATCATGGGGTCAAGGGAGTGTGTGTTTAGGATAGGAAAGACATGAGCAGGTATAAATGAATGAATCAATCAGTGAATCATTCAATTGTATTTATTAAATGCTTACTATGTGCAGAACACTGTATTAAGCAATTGGTACAACGTACAGAGTTCACCAGCGTGTTCCCTGCTCACTTGTCACTTAAAATCCAGAGGGTTAGACTGTAAGAACCACAGGATGACGTCTGTGTTAGTGTTGAAGGTAGGTGGTGTGATGGAATCAGGGTGACCTTAAAGCACAGGCCAGGCCAGGAATCCCCCTTCTCCACCTCACCTCTGTGTGTTGCAGGGGTCGCCTCGACTGGCCAAAGTATGCTCTGCTGTGGGGCTGGGGGTGGGAGTCGGGAAGTTCACAGCTCAGCATTTCTCACCAACACTTTCTGACCTTGTCACCTCTTTCAATCTCCTGCCTGATGCAACCCCTGTCAAACAATCAATCAATCGTATTTATTGAGCGCTAACTGTGTGCAGAGCACTGTACTAAGCACTTGGGAAGTGCAAGTTGGCAACATATGGAGTCAGTCCCTACCCAACAGTGGGCTCACAGTCTAAAAGGGGGAGATGGAGAACAAAACCAACCATAATAAAAAAATAAAATAAATAGAATAGATATGTACAAGTAAAATAAATGAATAAATAAATAGAGTAATAGATATGTACAAACGTATATACATATATACAGGTGCTGTGGGGAAGGGAAGGAGGTAAGATGGGCGGGATGGAGAGGGGGACGAGGGGGAGAGGAAGGAAGGGGCTCAGTCTGGGAAGGCCTCCTGGAGGAGGTGAGCTCTCAGTAGGGCCTTGAAGGGAGGAAGAGAGCTAGCTTGGCGGATGGGCAGAGGAAGGGCATTCCAGGGCCGGGGGTCGATGGTGGGAAAGGCGAGAACGAGGTACGGTGAGGAGATTAGCGGCAGAGGAGCGGAGGGTGCGGGCTGGGCTGCAGAAGGAGAGAAAGGAGGTGAGGTAGGAGGGGGCGAGGTGATGGAGAGCCTTGAAGCCGAGGGTGAGGAGTTTCTGCCTGATGCGCAGATTGATTGGTAGCCACTGGAGATTTTCGAGGAGGGGAGTAACATGCCCAGAGCGTTTCTGGACAAAGACAATCCGGGCAGCAGCATGAAGTATGGATTGAAATGGGGAGAGACATGAGGATGGGAGATCAGAGAGAAGGCTGATTCAGTAGTCCAGACGTGATAGGATGAGAGCTTGAACGAGCAGGGTAGCGGTTTGGATAGAAAGGAAAGGGCGGATCTTGGCAATGTTGCGGAGCTGAGACCGGCAGGTTTTGGTGACGGCTTGGAGGTGAGGGGTGAATGAGAGAGCGGAGTCGAGTCGAGGATGACACCAAGGTTGCGGGCTTGTGAGACGGGAAGGATGGTATTGCCGTCATCAGAGATGGGAAAGTCAGGGAGAGGGCAGGGTTTGGAAGGGAAGACAAGGAGTTCAGTGTTGGACATGTTGAGTTTTAGGTGTCGGGCAGACATCCAGATGGAGATGTCCTGAAGGCAGGAGGAGATGCGAGCCTGGAGAGAGGGGGAGAGAGCAGGGCAGAGATGTAGATCTGGGTGTCATCAACGTAGAGATGATAGTGGAAGCCGTGGGAGCGAATGAGGTCACCAAGGGAGTGCGTGTAGATCGAGACCAGAAGGGGACCAAGCACTGAACCTCGGGGAACCCCACAGTAAGGGGATGGGAGGGGAAGGAGGAGCCTGCAAAAGAGACTGAGAATGAAAGACCGGAGAGATAAGAGGAGAACCAGGAGAGGACGGAGTCTGTGAAGCCAAGGTCAGATAGTGTGTTGAGGAGAAGGGGGTGGTCCACAGCGTCGAAGGCAGCTGAGAGGTCGAGGAGGATTAGGATGGTGTATGAGCCGTTGGATTTGGGAAGCTGGAGGTCATTGGTGACCTTTGAGAGGGCAGTTTCCGTGTAATGTAGGGGACGGAAGCCAGACTGGAGGGGGTCGAGGAGAGAGTTGGTGTTGAGGAATTCGAGGCAGTGCGTGTAGCCAAGTCGTTCAAGGAGTTTGGAAAGGAATGGTAGGAGGGATATGGGGCAATAACTAGAAGGTGAGGTGGGGTCAAGAGAGGTGGTTTTTTAGGATGGGAGAGACATGAGCATGTTTGAAGGCAGAGGGGAAGGAACCAGTGGAGAGTGAGCGGTTGAAGATGGAAGTTAAGGAGGGGAGAAGGGATGGAGGGAGAGATTTCATGAGATGAGACGGAATGGGGTCAGAAGTACGTGGCCGGTGTAGCACTTGAGAGGAGGGAGGAGAGCTCCTCTGAGGATACTGCTGGGAAGAATGGGAGAGTAGCAGAGAATGTTGAGAGCCGGGGGGTTGGAGAAGGGGGAGAAGTGACTTTGGGGAGGTCGGACCTGATGGATTTAATTTTGTTAATGAAGTAGGAGCCCAGATCGTTGGGGTTGAGGAATTGAGGAGGGGGAGGAACCGGGGGCCTGAGAAGGGAGTTGAATGTACGGAAGAGCTGGCGGGGGTGATGGGCATGGGTGTCAATGAGGGAGGAGAATTAGTTTTGTCTGGCAGAGTAGAGGGCTGAGTTAAGGCAGGAAAGGATAAACTTTCAACCCCATTGTCAACCCCATTGTCACGTATGGGACCGACAGTTCTGACAAGGAAAACAGCTCTTACCCGGCCCAGCCAACTGGCCTCCTGAGGATCCAGAGTCGGAGGAGAATACTGAGGGGAAGATGACAAGTTATTTACAGCTTGTGTTTTGGTTGAGGTTGCAGGGACACAGGTGTGGAGCTCTAGAAACTATTTCCAGAGCTCCCGATCCCCAGATGAGGCCAGGTTGCTCAGTTAGGTCCCAGAGATACAGGAAGGGGATGGGGGAGCTGGGCCCTTCCTCAGCAAGCAACAAAACTTGGGTTAGTTCTGCTCGAAGCTCAGGGGACTAGTTAGAGGTGGGAGGAACCCCTCCCTTGTCACCGGTGTCTATTATGGCTGTCAAGGCAAGGTCAGCAGGGTGGCATCAGGCAGGAGGCTGGAAGAGGTGATAGGGTTATAAAGTATCAGGGAGCAAAACTGAGCCTTGCGGACTCCACTTCCCTGGACCCCACAGCAGAGGCCACTGTAGCTAGCCAGGAAAGTCCTCTGGGAGGAGATCACTCCCCATATCCTGACCTAAGCTTTGAGGTTACCCTGCGTTCCAAATTAAGTGTATCTGGTGTCAACACAGACATTGCCCCAGTGTCACTACCTGGGAAAGGAGCTCCATTTTTTTTTTCATTTTCTCTAACCACAGAGTCCAGCGGCGGAGTGAGCATATTCTTCCCTCCCCTAAACTGCTTTCCCAAACTTCACCTCTCAGATCTGAGCTGCCCCGGCTACATCCATGAACCTAGCAATTCCTTAATGACTGCTGGGGACAGGTGAGACTGGTCCACTGTCAGGAAAACTGGCCTGGACCAGATTTGCTTCTAGAAAATCAGTTCACAGCCAGAACTGTTCTCAGGCAGAGCTGGTTCCTGAAGCCCAACTGTGGCCTGCAGGACTGGATTCATCCCTGCGTCAGGTCTGCCCCTCAGTTTGGCCAGCCAAGCCCCCTCTTACCCTGGCCAACCAGGTTCCAACATCTCTTGACCCACAGATTCTTCCCCTATCCCCAGGAAGAGAGATCTTCCTGTGCCAGTAAGAGGAGGAGCCTAGGCAGATTCTCAGAGCACAGTCCCACTGCGGGCTGAGGTGGAGCCCACCTGCACTGACAGAGCAAACCAAGCTGTTGCATGAGCTCTGGGTCATGAGTCCTGGACCACAGACCCATGTGCAAAATGTCTGGAATCAGGCAGGGCAGGATGTATCATATCATCTGTGGTTCCTCCTCCCAACTGCACCAGGGATTTGGATCTTCCTGAGTTGGTGCTAAGGGGAGAACTCTGAGGGGGTGGCTAACCAGAGCTGCTAACATTCTTTCTGAGCCCAGCCAGGCTCTCATTTCCCCGTCCTTCCTCGTTTCTCAGACAGTAAAGCTCCTTGATGACTGGTGCCCGATCTCTTATAGAGAAGCAGCGCGGCCTTTGGAAAGAACACAGGCCTGGCTGTCAGGGGAGCTGGATTCTAATCCCGGCTCTGCCCCTTCCTTGTATAGAGATTTTGGACAAATGACTTAACTTTTTTATTCTTCAAGTTCCTCATCTGAAAAGCAGGATTGTGTATCGTGCACCATGCCTACTATCTGGACTGTACTCTCTCAAATGTTTAGGACAGTGCTTTGCCCAAATTAAGTGTTCAATAAATAACACTGAACGGTTGAAAATTAATTATCTATTCTCCCTCACGCTTTGGCTGTGAGTTTCTATGTGGGATTCGGGGCGTATCCCGCCTGATTATCTTGTATCTACCCCAGTGATTGCTACAGTACTTGGTTTATAGTAAGCTATGAATGAATACCACAGTTATTATTACTGGTAGTTGATTGAGAAGTGAGCCCGCTGTTGGGTAGGGACAGTCTCTAGATGTTGCCAACTTGTACTTCCCAAGCGCTTAGTACAGTGCTTTGCACACAGTAAGCGCTTAATAAATACGATTGAATGAATGAATGAAAATGCATTATAATGAAATGATACGATTCTGGACCACAAGCAGTTACCACTTTATTGGAAAGTAAAACTTAAAAATATTTACAACCACTACAAGACTCTGAGCACTACACTGCCCCTCATCCCTCTTACACATGCAAAGAAAGATGTGTGCAGAGCACTGTACTAAGCGCTTGGGAAGTACAAATCGGCAACATATAGTGACGATCCCTACCCAACAACGGGCTCACAGTCTAGAAGAGGGGAGACAGATGACAAAAAAAAGTAGATAGGTGTCAAAACCATCGGAATAAATCGAATTATATCTATATACACATCATTCATAAAATAAATATAGTAAATACGTACAAATAAAATTAATAGAGTAATGAATATGTGCAAAAACATACAAGCACTGCGGGGAGGGGAAGGGAGGCAATGGGGAGGGCATTCCAGGCCAGAGGTAGGATGTGGGCCAAGGGTTGATGGCGGTACAGTCGAGAAAGAGGAACAGTGAGGAGGTTAGTGGCAGAGTGGAGTGTGCGGGCTGGGCTGTAGAAGGAGAGAAGTGAGGTGAGGTAGGAGGGAGTGAGGTGATTGAGAGCCTTCCAGCTGAGAGTGAGGAGTTTTTGCTTGATTCGAAGGTTGATAAGCAACCACCGGAGATTTTAGAGAAGGGGAGTGACATGCCCAGAGCGTTTCTGTACAAAGGTAATCCTGGTGGCAGAGTGAAGTATAGACTGAAGAGGGGAGAGAAAGGAAGTTAGGAGATCAGAAAGGAGGCAGAGGCAGTAATCCAGTTGGGACAGGATGAGAGATTGAACCAACAAGGCAGCAGTTTGGATGGAGAGGAAAGGGCAGATCTTGGCGATATTTTGAAGGTGAGACCGGCAGGTTTTGGTGACGGATTGGATGTTTGAGGTGAATGAGAGACTGGAGTCAAGGATGACACCAAGGTTGCGATCTTGTGAGACAGGAAGGGTAGGTAGTGCCATCCACAGTGACGGGAATGTCAGGGAGAGGACAGGGTTTGGGAGGGAAGATTAGGAGCTCAGTCTTGGACTTCTTGAGTTTTAGATGGCGGGAAGACATCCTGATGGAGATGCCCTGGAGGCAGGAGTTGATACTAGCTTTGAGCGGGGGAGGGAGAACGGGGTGGAGATGTAGATTTAGGTCTCATCAGCATAGAGTTGATAGCTGAAACCGTGGGAGTGAATGAGTTCACCAAGTGAGTGAGTATGGATGCAGAACAAAAGAACTGACCCTTGAGGAACCCCTACAGTAAGGGGATGGTAAGGGGAGGAGGAGTCCCACAAAGGAGACTGAGAATGAATGGTCAGAGAGATAAGAGGAGAACTATGAGAGGACGGAGTCTGTGAAGCCAAGGTTGGATAGTGTGTTGAGTAGAAGGGGTTGATGTATATATGAATATATCTATAATTCTATTTACTCATATTGATGCCTATTTTACTTGTATTGATGCCTGTTTCCCACCCTCTAGACTGTGAGCTCGTTGTGGGTAGGGGTTGTCTCTCTTTATTGTTGTATTGTACTTTCCAAGTGTTTAGTACAGTGCTCTGCACACAGTAAGTGCTCAATACATATGATCAAATGAATGAATGACTCCTTTAAGGACCACTGCTATGATCTACCTCCTATCCTCCTTACCTGTCAGTTTTACCTGTTGCCTCTCTGATGGTTCCTTTTCCTCTAACTTACATCATGTGCAAGACTCCCCCAATTTAAAAACACTTTCCTTGGGTCCGCTGTGCCCAGAACCTATTAGTCCCTGCTTCACTTTTTGTTAAGTCTCCTCGAACAGATCTTTAGCCCTGCTTCCTCCACTACCTTGCCTCCAACTCCCCTATTAATCCACTCCAATCTACTTTCTGCTTCCTTTCCCCCATTGAGGCAGCATTGTACAAGGTCCTTATCTACCCTAATACTCCTCGACTCCTTGACCACCTTGGATTCCATGGACCATACCCTACTTCGGAAATGCTATCTGTTATCAGCTTCTCCAATATGATCTCTTTTGGAATTCCTCCCACCTCTCTGGATACTCCTTTTCAGTCTCTTCTACTGGCTGATCTTCTGCTTCTCACCTCCTAACCATAACTGTCACTCAAAACTCACCTTCTGTTCTTATTTTGTAGTTGCTCCCTATGACTTCAGCTTCTCAGTCCATGCAGTGGCTCTCAAATCTGTCTAGTTAGCACCAAATCCCCCACATCTGCCGACATCTCACATTTCCACTTGACTCCCAGAGACCTGTGCCAGAATGTCTTCCAGGAGCCTCAATTTCAATAAGAATAAAACTGAACTCTTTCATTCATTCATTCAATCATATTTATTGAGCGCTTACTGCGTGCAGAGAACTGTACTAAGCGCTTGGGAAGTACAGGTTGGCAACACATAGAGATGGTCCCTACCCAACAACGGGCTTACAGTCTAGAAGTGGGAGACAAACAACAAAACAAAACATATTAACAAAATAAAATAGAATAGTAAATATGTACAAGTAAAATAGAGTAATAAATCTGTACAAACATATATACAGGTGCTGTGGGGAGGGGAAGGAGGCAGGGAGGGTGGGATGGGGAGGGGGAGAGGAAGGAGGGGGCTCAGTCTGGGAAGGCCTCCTGGAGGAGGTGAGCTCTCAGTAGGGCTTTGAAGGGCACTTCAATTTCCTTCTCAGATCAATTCCTGTGCCTAGGTTTTCTATCAGGACTGATAACACCACTGTCCTCCCTGTTACCAAGACCTTTAGTCCTGGCACGAGCTTTGATTCCTTGCTGTCTTTCACCTCTTACATCTGGCCCGTTGGTATATGCTGCTGGTTTTCCCAACACAATATTTCCCCAGACCTATCGCTCCTGTTTCATTCCAATAGACACTACTCTGATACGGCCACCCGTCATTTCCTAGGTAGGTTCCTTTATAGCCTCCTCACTGATCTCCCGTTCTGTAAATAATTTTGCTTCAATCTGTTCTGTTAGCCAGGTGCAGCCTATGAAAGCACCACTCTATCATGAGAAAGCTTCCCTTAATTCCTGACCCATAATGTACATAGTCACTGCTCCTCCTCGCATCCCTGAAACCTGGCTCATCCCAGAAGACATTGTTTCTCTTGCTTCTCTCTCTAGAGGGGGCCGAATCTTCACCCCATCCTCAAGACTCACAGGGAAAGGGGGAGGATTCTGTGTTCTTCTTGAATCCCAATTCCACGTTTCTACCATTACACTTCCCCCACCCCTCTCCTTTCCTTTGAAGCCGTGTCATCTGCCTCTGCCACCCTCAGGCCCCATCTCCAACTTTATGAACGACTGGTCCATTTATCACATTCCCTTTCACTCTTTCCACCCATACATTGATCCTTGGGGACTTCCATATCTATGTGAAGGCTCCCAGTGACCTTGCTGCTGCCTACTTCCTCTCACTCCTCTACTCCACTGACCTTGTGCTCCATCCCACCTTACCCAGTCCATAACTGGAGCTCACATTTGATCTCATCCTCTCTAGTGACTGTACAAGCCTCGCCTTCACCAACTCTACCCTCTCTAACTCTAAAATTCCTCTGTAATAAATTATGGTAATAAGTGTGGTATGTCCTAAATGCTATGTCCTAAGTGTTTACTGTAGGCGAATTGCTGTACTAAGGGCTAGGGTAGTACAGGATGATCAAGTCCTACATGGGGTTCACAGTCTAAGTCATGGGGAGAACAGGTTTTTTGATTCTCAGTGGGAACCGAGGCCCAAGTGACTTGGACCCGGGATTAGAACCCAGGGCTTCTGATTCCCAGGCCCGTGCTATGTCCACTTTAATATCTCTGTTGCACAAAAACTCTGTCCAATCAAATCTCCTCATCGGACTTCTGTTCCACCAATCCCTGATCTTGGAAATCTGTCCTGTTCCCCCATAGAGGTCTTCAATCTTTTAGTCCACATCAATTTTCTCAAATCATCATGCCCCATTTGGTCTCCTTACCCAAACCCAAACTACCTACCCTTGTTGCACAAATAGACATCTTCAACACCCCAGCTCTACTGCACTCAACTCACTCACTCTCCTATCCCTTCATCTATCTTGTAACAATAACCCAAAGCGCTGGATCACCTCCATAGTGCTCTTCCTTTGCTCCCTTGGGCAGATATCCAGATATCAATTTGCCCTGGCTCAGGCGAAATGCATCTTTGTCTGCTCTAACTTGCCCTCTCCCCTGCCTGGAAACTGTTACTTCATGCCTATTAACTCCCATGCCCATTGCCTTCACCAGTTGTTTCAGACATTTAAGTACCTTCTCGAATCCCGGCACCCAGCCCTATCCATCTTCAGTCCCTCACCTGGCCACGTACTTCATGGATAAAACTGAAACCATCAGGCATGATCTTGTTAAATACTCCCCTGCTTCTGGCCGGTCCTTCCCTCCCTCTGCTCCTTTTTTGACTCTCCCATCTTTCCCTGCAGTGTCCAAAGAGTATTTCAGCTGCCTCCTCTCAAAATCTACCCTTCTACATGTTCCTCCGTCCCTTTCTCTTTGCACCTTATCAAAAGAGTTACCCCCTCTGTTTTTCCCTTCCCGACGACCACCTTCACCTTTTACCTCTCCAATGGCTTCTTCCCCACTGCTTTCAAATATGGTCATGTATTCCCTAGCCTAAAAATAACCCTCCCTTGACCTCTCAGCTCCCTTTGGTTATTGCTCCTTCTCTCTTCTAACGATCCTTTACAAACTCCATGAGTGAGTTGTCTACACCCACTGTCTCCACTTCCTTTCCTCCAATTCCCTCCTTGAACCTCCACCAATCTGCATATTTTATGGTATTTGTTAAGTGCTTATTATGTTCCAAGCACTGTACTAAGATGTGGGGTAGATACAAGTTGATCAGTTTGGACACAGTTCATGTTCCTACAGACACGCTCTGGGCAGGTCACCCCCCTCCTCCAAAATCTCCAGTGGTTGCCTATCAACCTTCGCATGAAGCTAAACTCCTCATTATTGGCTTCAAAGCTCTCCATCACCTTGCCCCCTCCTACCTCACCTCCCTTCTCTCCTTCTACAACTCACCCCACACACTCTGTTCCTCTGCCTCTAACTTTCTCAATGTGCCTTGTTCTCTCCTGTCAAACCCTCAACCCCTGGATACATCCTATATCTGGCCTGGAATGTCCTCTCTCCTCAAGCTAGCCAAAGTATCTCTCTCCCCCACTTCAAAGCCCTACTGAGCAACCACCTCCTCCAACAGGCCTTCCCAGACTAAGCCTCCCTTTTCCTCTGCTCCTCCTCCCCTTCCCATCACCCTTACTCCTTCCCTCTGCTCTACCCCCTTCCCTGCCCCACAGCACTTGTGTATATTTGTACATATTTGTTATTCTATTTATTTATTAATGATGTCTATATATCTATAATTCTATTTATCTATTTTGATTCTGTTTATGCCTGTCCACTTGTTTTGTTTTGTTGTATATCTCCCCCTTTGTTGGTTAAGGATTGTCTCTACCTGTTGCCGAATTGTACTTCCAGGTGCTTAGTACAGTGCTCTGCACACAGTAAGCACTCAATAAATTCGATTAATTGAAGGAATGAATGAATGTCCAGCACGTGGCTCATTCTCTTAATTCCCACTTACAGATGCGATAACTGAAGCACAGAAAGGTTGACTGACTTGCCCAAAGGTCACATAGCAGACATTTGGCAGAGCTGCGATTAAAAACCAGGTCTCTACAACTCCCAAGCCTATCCTCTAAGCCAAACTGCTTACACTCAATTCATTCCATGGAAACAGCTCTCTCAAAGTTCACCAATGATCTCTTTGCCAAATTCAATAGCTTCTATTCTTTCCTAATCCTAGCCCTCTGAGCTGCCTTTGACACTGTAGACCAATGCCTTCTCCTGGAAACATGATCTAACCTTGGTTTCACTGACACTGTCCTCTCTTGGTTTTTCTCCTATTTCTCTGATTGGCCCTTCTGGGTCTCTTCGGGCCCATCTTCTGCCTCCCACTGCTTCACTATAAGAGTCTTTCAAGATTCGTATTTAGGTCCCCTTCTATTCTCCATCTATGCCCACTCCTATGGAGAATAATTCTCTCATAACTTCAACTATCGTCTGTATGCATATGATTCCCTAATATACATTTCTGCAGCTGGGCTCTTGCCTTCTCTGCAGTTTCAAATTACCTCTTGTCTCCAGTACCTCTCTAACTGGGTGCTCTACTGGCACCTCAAAGTTAACATGTCCAAAAAAGAACTCCTCATATTCCCACCCAAGCACTGTCCTCTTCTTGACTTTCCCACTACTGTAGACAGCATCCACAACCTCCCTGTCTCATAAGCACATAACCTTGACATTTAACCCATATATGAAATCTGTCACCAAATCCAATACGTTCTTCCTTCACAACATCGCTAAAATCTGCCCATTCGCCTTAGCCAAACTGCCACTATGCTGAACCAAACATTACCCTATGCCTCCCTGACTACTGCATCAGGCTCCTTGCTGGCCTCCCTGCCCCTTGTCTCTGCCCTCTCCAGTCCATATTTGTCTCTGCTGCCTGGATCATTTTTCTCTAAAAAAATTCTGTCACCGTTTCCCTGCTCCTCAAAGAACCTCTAGTGACTGGCCATCCACCTCTTCATCAAACAGGAACTCCTTACCATAGGCTTCAGTGCACCCAATATCCTGTCACCTTCTTTTCTTACCTTGATGACTTCTACCACAACCCACACCCAACGACCTAATCACTGTATCTATATCCCATCTATCTCGCTGCTGATCACTCGCCCACATTCTGCCTTGGCCCAGAACTGTCTCCTCCTTCATATCCCATGGATGATCAGCTTCAAAACTTTGTTAAAATCATATCTCTTCCATAAAGCCTTCCCTTTATTTTAACGTCTATCTCTACCTCTAGTCTGGTAGCTCACTGTGGGCAAGGAACATGCTTATTAGCCCTGTTATAGTGTACTCTTCCAAGAACTTAGTACAGTGCTGTGCATATAGTAAACGCTCAATAAATATGGCTGATTGATTAAAATCTCTTTGAGGAAAGGTACTGTGTTTTTTGCCTTTATTATCCTTTCCCAAGTACTAAGATCAGTGTTCTTCCCAAAACAGGATCTAAGTAAGTACTTTTGATGGATTTGCCAGCGTTCTCACACCTACCACTGAGTTCTGTTGCTCTCTTTTGAGATCACCTATGGCCCATTTGATCTGGCTCTGAGTGACAAGATCCAAGTTACATCTCTATCAAGTGGTTCCCAGAATCTACTCTCTGCCCCGGGGGATGGTCCTGTTAATGGTACATTTTGGCTGGACCTGGGTGGGGCTGGTGGTGTCAGATGATATATGAGGAGAGAGTTTCCTTTTGAATGTGACTGGGAAGTTGGTCAGGAATGATGTCTGTGCGGGGTTTACCAAGAAAATTTCCAGTGGGTATCTCAACATTTATTCAGTCTGGAAAATCTGCTCCAGGGTAATGGCTACGACAGCCGTGGTAATGGCTGCATATGGGGATGCAGAGTCTCTAAGCCTTCTTAGATTTGCAATAGACAATTTTGGACTGTACAAGATGGTTTTGATCACCACGTTTCAATGGACTTCACTTTGAAGATGTCAACTGTAATGAATAACTATAGTTTTCAAGGGACTTTGACTATGGTAACCATTGTTAAAGAGGTTCTTGGTTTCAGGGATTTTTTTATGGACCGTTAGACCAGCAATATTCCCAGAAGCCATTGTCTTGAAGAAATTATGGGAGTCTACCTTTGTCTACTCCTTTTCATTACCTGAAAGAAGAAAATGGTGGAAGAAAACGCTCAGAAAGTGCTTCCTCAGAGATTCATTCATTTATTCAATCGTATTTATTGAGTGCTTACTGTGTGCATAGCAATGTACTAAGGTCTTGGAAAGTACAAGTTGGCAACATATAGAGACGGTCCCTACCCAACAGTGGGCTCACAGTCTAGAAGGGGGAGACAGAGAACAAAACAAAACATATTATCAAAATAAAATAAATAGAATAAATATGCACAAATAAAATAGAGTAATAAATTCATGCAAATGTATACATATATACAGGTGCTGTGGGGAGGGGAAGGAGGTAAGGTGGGGGGATGGGGAGAGGGGAAGGGGCAGAGGAAGGAGGGGGCTCAGTCTGGGAAGGCCTTCTGGAAGAGGTGAGCTCTCAATAGGGCCTTGAAGGGAGGAAGAGAGCTAGCTTGGCGGATGTGCAGAGGGAGGGCGTTCCAGGCCAGGGGGATGACGTGGGCCGGGGGTCGATACCGGGACAGGCGAGAACGAGGCAAAGTGAGGAGATTAGCGACATAGGAGCGGAGGGTGCGGGCTGGGCTGTAGAAGGAGAGAAGGGAGGTGAGGTAGGAGGGGGTGAGGTGATGGAGAGCCTTGAAGCCGAGGGTGAGGAGTTTTTACCTGTTTCATAGGTTTATTGGTAGCCACTGGAGATTTTTGAGGAGGGGAGTAACATGCCCAGAGCGTTTCTGGACAAAGACAATCCGGGCAGCGGCGTGAAGTATGGATTGAAGTGGGGAGAGACAGGAGGATGGGACATCGGAGAGGAGGCTGATACAGGAGATACTGCCTGTGAACTATTTTTCCCTGATAATGTCTGCCATGATTTACAGTATGTACAATGCCATGTATGCTGTGGCACAGGGGCTCCAGGAGGTGCTCCTGTCCAGCTCAGAACCGGAATACTGGGGAAACAGGGACTCTCTGGTACTTCGTCCATGGCAGGTAATGTTCCTTTGATAAAACAGGGAGAATCACAATCAATCAGTTAATCAGTGCTGTTTTTTGGGAGCTTATTGTGTGCAGACCATGATCCCGAGCACTCAGGAGGGTACATTACAACAGAATTAGTATGCAAATTTCCTGTTCACAAGGAGCTTCTAGTTTAGAGGTCCCAAGAGGTAGACCTGCTGAAGTTTGGAAGTGGAGGGCCTGCCTAGTTGAAACTTACACCTTCAGAAGAGCCTTATCCGTTATCCTCTGACATATACAGGACTGAGTTCAGAGACTGAATCCTAGAAATCAATGCACTGAAATATAATTGGAAGTAAGAGAGAGGAGGAACAGTGGCTTAATGCATGAAGTCTCTTCGGGACATCTGGTTGAACTGTAACTAAGGTTTGGCCAATACAAATTGGTTTGTTTTAATCATACTCATTGGTGCACATAGTAAGTGCTCAATAAATACGATTGAATGAATGAATGAATGAATGAATGAATGGTGCATCAGCTGGCCCAACCACACACATCCTGACGAAAAAGGAAGATCTAAATCAGTCAATCAATCAATGGTACTTATTGAGCACTTATTGTGTGCCAAGAACTGTACTACGTGATCGGTTGTGTACATTACAACAGAGTTGGTAGACATGTTCCCTGTCCATAATGAAGAATGTGTAATTCACAAGTATTATTCTTCCCAATACTGATTTAGGTTGTGGTTTGTGCTTTTCAGAGAAAGGAGAACACATTGATAGGCACTGAAAACGTTAAGCTTAACAACATGACAAGGCCAGCACTGTGCCTTTTTGGCCGGCACTGTGCTTCCCGGATTGGACTTTTGAGCTACTCATTCACTCAGAGGTTACTATCACTGTCAGTGCTGCATTCTTCAAATATGAAGGATAACTTATATCTATTGGAATAACCAACTCTATCCCAGTGGGGATGGCAGGGATTGGGGAGTGGTCTCAGAGTGCAGCTTTGTGGATCACCATTCTCATTATCATGACCCTTGCCACCTGCCCTCCTCCCTCCAGTGCACAACTCCTCACTCCTTATCGCCACAATCTAACTGTTGAGTGAAAGGGTTTGGCAGGGTTGCTTGACCTAGGACGAGACTCCTCCCCAACCTCTGTTAGGCCGACATGTCCCTCCTTTCCCTCCTCCTTGTGTATGTATGGATCAGATGGAGAATATTCCCATGAGGAGGTCAGTAGTCCCTGGATTACCGTCTGTGTTCTGCCTTTCATGCCAGGAGTTAGAGAGAAAGAGACAGAGACATAGATAGGGAGAATGACTTCCCCGATTTCTGGAATGGGTGACTGAGGTTGCGGGAAGGAAGGAGGAACTATAGAAGCATGGCCAAAGGTTGGGAAAAAGAAATTCCCTCACTGTGGGATGACTGCTCCCAGACTCCAATGTCTCCCGTTTTCATCTATTCATTCATTCAATCATATTTATTGAACACTTACTGTGTGCAGTGCAGTGTACGAAGTGTTTAGAAAGTGCAATACAACAATAAAGAGAGACATTCCCCGCCATCGACGAGCTCAAAATCTGGGGAAGGGAGTGGGGGTGCGGGGGGGACAGACATCAATATAAGTAAACCGACATCAATATAAATAAATAAAACTACAAATATATACATAAGTGTTGTGTGTAGGGGAGTGGGGGAAAGAGCAAAGGGAGCAAGTTAGGGTGACGCAGAATGGAGTGGGAGAGGAGGCAAAATGGGTCTTAGCCTGTGAAGGCGTCTTGGAAGAGATGTGCCTTCAGTAAGGCTTTGAAGGGGGGAGAGTAATTATCTGACGGATTTGACGAGGGAGTGCATTCCAGGCCAGAGTTAGGACGTGGGCCAGGGGTCGGCAGCGAGACAGGCGAGATCGAGTCAAAGTGAGAAAGTTAGCACCAGGGAAGCAGAGTGTGAGGGATGGGTTAGGTAAAAGGAGCGAAGCGAGGTGAGGTAAGAGGGAGTGAGGTGGTGGAGTGCTTTAAAGCTAATCGTGAGTAGTTTTTGGTTGATTGGGAAGTGGATAGTCAACAACTGGGGAACATGCCCTGAACGTTTCTGTAGAAAGATAATCCGGACAGCAGAGTGAAGTATGGACTCGAGTGGGGAAAGACAGAGGTTAGGGGGTGGTCAGAAAGAGCCTGATGCAGGCAGGATAGGATAAGTGATGGTACTAATGTGGTATCAGTTTGGCTGGAGAGGAAAGGGTGGATTTTAGCGATGTTGTGAAGGTGAGATGGAGGATTTGGTTACTGATTGGATATGTGGCTTGAATGAGAAGCAGCGTGGCTCAGTGGAAAGAGCCCGGGCTTTGGAGTCAGAGGTCATGGGTTCAAATCCCGGCTCCGCCACTTGTCAGCTGTGTGACTTTGGGCACGTTACTTCACTTCTTTGTGCCTCAGTTCCCTCATCTGTAAAATGGGGATTCAGTCTGTGAGCCCCACGTGGGACACCCTAATCACTTTGTATCCTCCCCAGCGCTTAGAACTGTGCTTTGCACATAGTAAGTGCTTAATAAATGTCATCATTATTATTATTATTATGAGAGTGAAGTCAAGGATACTGCCAAGGTTATGGCTTGTGAAACGGGAAGAATGATGGTGCCATCTACAGTGATGGGAAATCATGATGATAATGATAATAATGCTGGTTATGGTATTTGCTAAATGCTCACTAGGTGACAACACTGTATTAAACACATGAGTGAATAGGAGGGAAGGGTGAGAGATTTTATAAAGTGAGAGGGAATGGGGTCATATGCACAGGTGGAGGGGGTGGCACTTGAGAGGAGGGAGGAGATCTCCTCTGAAGATACTGCTGGGAAGGATGGGAAAGTAGAGGAGGGGGTCAAGAGCCGGGGGATGGAGAGGGGAGAGGGGTGACATTGGGGAGCTCAGACCTGATGGTGTTAATTTTCCTAATAAAGTAGGTGACCAGATCGTTGGGGGTGAGGGATGCGGGAGGGTGAGGAACAGGGGGCCTGAGGAGGTAATTCAGTGTCCGGAACAGTTGATGGGGTTGATGGTCATGGATGTCAATAAAGGAAGAAAAATAGTTTTGCTTGGCAGAGGATAGGGCATAAGGCAAGGCAAGGATAAATTTAAAATGAACAAGATTGGCCTGGTGTTTAGACTTCCACCAGCAGCATTCAGCAGCTCAAGCATCAGAACAAAGGAGGCGGACGTTGGCGGTGATCCAGGGCTGTGGGTTAGTGGAGCGAGAGCGATGAAGGGATAGGTGAGTGACAAGTTGAGTTAAGTAGAGAGGGTGGAGTTGAGAGCATCAATTTGGTCATCAAGAGTGGGTAGAATGGATAGGGAGGCGGGGTGGGGTGTGATGCGCTAAAAGAGATGGATGAGGTCGAGAGAGCAGGGTTCTCTGTGGGGGAGTAATACAGATTTACGGGGAGGAGAACTCTAAGAGAGGAGGCAGGTGAGAAAGTTATGGTGTGAGAGAGGGATTTCAGAGCTGGTGAGGGTGGAAATTATGCAGCCGTTACAGATGATGAGATCAAGGGTGTGACCAAGTTGGTGAGTGAACAAGGTGAGGTGGAGCAGAGGTTTGGCAGAGTCAAGGAGTGATAGAAGGTGAGCAGCAAAGGAGTCACCGGGTACATCCCCGTGGATGTTGAAACTTCCGAGGATCAGAGTGGGTATGGAAAAAGGGAGAAGGAAAGCAAGAAAGGGGTTAACTTCCATGTTCAACTGCTCACTCTCCAACGACTTCTTCCCCTCTGCCTTGAAACATGCTCACGTCTCACCCATCCTGAAAAAGCCCATCGTTCACCCCACTGCCCCTTCCAGTTATCACCCTATCTCCCTCCTATTCTTCCTGTCCAAAGTCCTAGAAAGATTATTCTACATTCGCTGCGTCGAATTCCTCAACTCCATCTCTCTCCTAGACACCCTCCAGTCTGGCTTCAGTCCTCTACTCCACCGAAACCGCCCTCTCAAAGGTCACCAATGACTTCCTACTTGCCAAATCCAATGGCTCCTACTCTTTTCAAATCCTCTTCCACCCCTCAGCTGCCTTTGAAACTGTGGACCATCCCCTTCACCTCAACACGTTATCCAACATTGGCTTCACGGACTCCATCCTCTCCTGGTTATACTTTCATCTTTCTGGCCATACATTCTCAGTCTCCTTCGCGGGCTCCTCCTCCCCCTCCCAACCCCTTCCAGTAGGGGTTCCTCAAGGGTCAGTTTTGGTCCCCTTCTGTTCTCCATCCATACTCACACCCTTGGTGAACTCATTCGGGCCCAAGGCTTCAACTATCATCTCTACGCGGAAGATACCCAAATCTATAACTCCTCCCCTGTTTTCTCTCCCTCTCTTCAGGCTCGTATCTCCTCCTACCTTCAGGACATCTCCACCTGGATATCCGGCCGCCACGTAAAACTCAACATGTCTGAGACTGAGCTCCTTATCATCCGTCCTAAACTCTGTCCACTCTCTGACTTTCCTGTCACTGTGGATGGCACTACCATCCTTCTCGTCTCACAAGCCCACAACCTTGGTGTTATCCTTGACTCCGATCTCTCATTCACCCCACACATCCAAACCGTCACCAAAACCTGCCGGTCTCACCTTCACAACATCGAGAAGATCCGCCTTTCCCTCTCCATCTAAACCGCTACCTCTTTAGTACAGTCTCTGATCACATCCCAACTGGATTACTGCATCAGCACCCTTACCATTCTCTTAATCTGCTGTCTCTTCCCACTTCAGTCCATACTTCACTCTGCTGCCCAGATTATCGTTCTACATAAACGCTCTGGGCATGTCATCTCCCTCCACAAAAATCTCCAGCAATTGCCTACCAACCGCCATATAAATAAAAAACTCCTCACTATTGTCTTCAAAGCTCTCCATCACCTTGACCCCTCCTACCTCACCTCCCTTCTCTCCTTCTACAGCCCAGCCAGGACACCCTGCTCCCCTGCCGCTAGCCTTTTCACTGCACCTCATTCTCTCCTGTCCCTCTGTAGACCCCTGGCCCACTTCCTACCTCTGGCCTGAAATGATTACGATGGCTTTCTGTGTGCAGAAAACCGTACTACGCTTTTGGAAAGTACAATTTGGCAACAGATAGAGACAATCCCTACCCAACAAAGGGCTCACTGTCTAGAAGTGGGGAGACAGATAATAAAACAAAACAATTAGACCGGCATCAATAACATCAGTATAAATAAATAGAATTATAGGCATATGCACATCATTAATAAAATAAATAGAATAATAAATGTGTACACAAGTACCGTGGGGCAGGGAGGGGAGTAGAGCAGAGGGAGAGAGTAGGGGTAATGGGAAGGGGAGGAGGAGCAAAGAAAAAGGATGACTCGGTCTGGGAAACATCCTGGAGGAGGTGAGCTTTCACTAAGGCTTTGAAGGGGGGAAGTGACCTAGTTTGGTGGATGTGAGGAGGGAGGTCAGAGAGCAAAACAAAATAAAGCATATTAACAAAATGAAATAAGTAGAATAAATATGTACAAGTAAAATAAATAAATGAATAGGGTAATAAATACGTACAAACATATATACATATATACAGGTGCTGTGGGGAAGGGAAGGAGGTAAGGTGGGGGGATGGGGAAGGTGGAGAGGAAGGAGGGGGCTCAGTCTGGGAAGGCCTCCTGGAGGAGGTGAGCTCTCAGTAGGGCCTTGAAAGGAGGAAGAGAGCTAGCTTGGCGGATGTGCAGAGGGAGGGCATTCCAGGCCAGGGGGATGACGTGGGCCGGGGGTCGACGGCGGGACAGGCGAGAACAAGGCACGGTGAGGAGATTAGCGGCAGAGGAGCAGACGGTGCGGGCTGGGCTGTAGAAGGAGAGAAGGCAGGTGAGGTAGGAGGGGGCGAGGTGATGGAGAGCCTTGAAGCCGAGTGTGAGGAGTTTCTGCCTGATGCGTAGGTTGATTGGTAGCCACTGGAGATTTTTGAGGAGGGGAGTAACATGCCCAGAGAGTTTCTGGACAAAGACAATCCGGGCAGCGGCATAAAGTATGGACGTATGATTATGATTGAAGTGGGGAGAGACAGGGGGATGGGAGATCAGAGAGGAGGCTGATACAGTAATACAGACGGGATAGGATGAGAGCTTGAACGACCAGGGTAGCGGTTTGGATGGAGAGGAAAGGGCGGATCTTGGCAATGTTGTGGAGGTGAGATCGGCAGGTTTTGGTGATGGCTTGGATGTGAGGGGTGAACGAGAGAGCGGAGTCGAGGATGACACCAAGGTTGCTGGCTTGTGAGATGGGAAGGATGATAGTGCCGTCTGCAGTGATGGGAAAGTCAGGGAGAGGGCAGGATTTGGGAGGGAAGACATGGAGTTCAGTCTTGAACATTTTCTGAGCAAGCGTGTTCTGAGTTTCTGGGCAAGGTCCAGTTTGACAACCCTGCTGGGGAACTGGTGGTTCTGGACAAGAACCACAGATCTGCTGTGAACTTTGATATTCTGAACTTAGTGAGCTTTCCCAGTGGAACCGGCAAGTTTGTGAAAGTTGGGCGGGGCGGACACCCAGGCACCCACTGAACATCGTCATCAATGAGGAAATGATTGTGTGAACTGGAAGAGCCTCTCAGGTAAGCAGCCAATGGGAATTCCCACCTGTTCTGGAGTGGTAGTCTTAGGGTTTCAGTAGTGATTGAACTGATGGAGTGCTTATTGTGTATCTGTATGCACTGTACCTAAACTGTAGACGGTAAGCTTTTTGTGGGCAGGAAGTATTTCTGTTTATCGTTATATTGTTCTCTTCCATCCATTCATTATAGTGCTCTGCACGCAGTAGGAGCTCAATAAATGATTGAATGAATGAATCAGTGAATACTAGTGCTGGGAAAGAATACTTAGGTGATGATGGCCTGGAATGTCCAGCCCCCACACATCTGCCAAACTATATCTCTTCCTCCCTTCAAAGCCCTACTAAGAGCTCACCTCCAACAGGAGGCCTTCCCAGACTGAGCCCCCTTTTTCCTCTCCTCCTGCCCACCCCCACCACCTCCTTCCCCTCCCCACAGCAGTTGTATATATTTGTACAGATGTATTATTCTATTTATTTTACTTGTACATGTTTACTACTCTATTTTGTTAATCATGCGCATATAGCTATAATTCTATTTTATCTGACGATTTTGACACCTGTCTATATGTTTTGTTTTGTTGTCTCTCTCTCCCTTCTAGACTGTGAACCCATTGTTGGGTAGGGACTGTCTCTATATGTTGCTGACCTGTACTTCCCAAACGTTTAGTACAGTGGTCTGCACACAGTAAGCACTCAATAAATATGATTGAATTAATGAATGAGAAACTGACATTGGTCCTTAAGGAATGCATGATCTGAAACTATTGGGGCTAGAGGGGACTGCAGAGAGACATATCAGGGGCAATTAAGCACTAAAAACAAGGCTGAATTGGGGTGACTTTCAATTCGTCCTGTCTATAGGTGGAGACGTTGAAGTACGGTTTAAAGAAGGTGCCACCTCTTTCTCTACCTGTCATATGATGCCATGTGCTGCCAGCTGAGTGTCCTCCCCACAGATTGCTCCCTGCACTCAATAGCATGGAGTCCCGGGGACAGCATGGAAGTCCATTGGTGGGGAAACTGACGGAACTCAGTTGCAGCTTAGAATTCTACAGCATGTCATGGGCAGATCATGGTGGGAGGTGGGGCCCCGGTGTGCTGGGGCGGAGGCAACAGTTACCGGTGGCTTCATGTAGGGTTCATATGGAGAGAGCCCTGACTTAGTGTGGCTTCTCTCTGGTCATCTGCACATGCTGGAGCTGGTAATGGGTCAGACACCCTGGTCAAAGTGTCACCTGAGGAATGTGCTCTCCATATAGTCACGGTTAGATCACGTATTGGTGTTCATGGCAGCCCATCTTGAAGAACTGGGGATCTCATAGAGAAGAAAGTGGTGTGTACACAGAGGAAGAGAGCAATTTCCCCAATGGGAACTCCTGGAGCGCAATTCCAGACACAAGGCAGGCCACAGAAGAAAGAAAATACTTCATCATTCATCTATTCAGAACCTTACACCTTCCTGGCATACTTTGTCAGACACATCTTTCTGGATCCAGTTAAGAAATTAAGATTTCAGCGGGAATGAAACCTCCCTGCAGTCAGCAAGTGTGGGAGGAGGAAGGGATGCCTGAATATCATTCTTGACCCTGGGGTAGGATCAAGTTCAGAAATGGGACTTGGTCCTCCTGGCCCCTTGCAGCCCCAGGGGCAAGTTGGAAGAAGGGGGCACCTGTAGTCCAGTCTTGCTGGGGGTTTGGGTCTCTGGAGTTCCACCCTCACTGTCACTGTGCTCTGTCTTGAAAATTCAGGCTTCACATTCACGGTGTAGCAGGAGCTGTGGATTCGGCTTCAGAAAACATGCCCAGCAAGGCACAGCCGTATGCTGTTATTTCTGTGTCCGGTGTCCAGAGGGGGAGATCTCCAATCAGACAGGTAGGTTTGTGCAGAGACCCAGCTCCTTGCATGATCCAGCATGTGCTCCCAAATGTGTCTCATTCTCCACAGCCTGTAGGCAGAGACGGATGTTGACAGACCCAGGGTGTGAGGAGAAAGAGACAGCCAGTGAGAAAGTCCAGGGGTGGGGCAGATCAGAGATGGGCACACCTGATGGCAGGCAAGGATGTGCAGGAGTTTTTACTCAGCAGCTCCCTGCTCATGGACTAGGGTGGCTACAGGGAGAGGGCAAGAGATGGAAACCATTATCTCGATACTGGGTGAGTGGTCTGGGAGAGAGTGTTTGGACTTGACTGATCGGGTTTAAGGCAGAAGCAAAACTCCCAGCCTGGGCTGTAACCCTTACCTAGGGGAAGAGAAATGTGTGCTTTAGAAGGCAGTGAGACTCTGTTCCTTCCTCCTTTCCTCTCTCTTTAAGGCACTCGATAATCACCCCACAATCAGTCCCACAGCATTTATGTTCATATCCATCATTTATCAATATATATATATAAATTATATATCTCTCCTTCTATACTGTGAACTCCTTCCGGACAAGGAACGTGTCTACACATGTTGTGGCAACATACTCCTCCAGGCAATTAGTACAGCATTCTGCACAGAGTAAGTACTTAATAAATACTACGGATTGATTGACTGATCGAATAATTCCTTCTTTTCAGATGCGGAATAGTGTGTGAAGTGTCCCTAAGATTAGTATTCAAACGTGGCGAGAGATGGCTGCCTCCACAAAGTGGTTACTTTCCTGTCCCCCGAGGAACCTTTGGGACTGATCCTGGTCTTCACGTCTCTCTCCTTCTCTCTCCTCATAGCCCTTGTTTTAGGGGTCTTCGTTAAGCATCGAGACACACCTATAGTCCGAGCCAATAACCGCAGTCTCTGCTATACCCTCCTCATCTCCCTCAAGCTCTGCTCCCTCTGAGCCCTGACCTTCATTGGCCAACTGACACTTGGCTTTTGGCATCATGTTCATGGTTGCTGTCTCCTCCATCTTGACCAAACCCATCACTGTAGTTCTGGCCTTCAGGGCCACAAGCTTGTAGAGAAGGGTCAGGACGTAAGTGGAGCCCAGAGCTTCAATCTCAATTGTCCTGTCCTGCTCCTTGGTGCAGCTGACCATCTGTGTTACCTGGTTGGGCTCTGCTCTGCCATTCCCAGAGGTGGACCTACACTCTGAGCCCGGACTCATTATCATCAAGTGTAAGGAAAGCTCCGTGACTGCCTTCTAATGTGCCCTGGGCTACCTGGGTGTTCTCGCCCTGGTGAGCTTCATCATACCAGTCCTGGCCAGGAGACTGCCCATCAGCTTCTACTAGCCCAGGTTCATCATATTTGGCATACTGGTGTTCTGCAGCATCTGGGCCGCTTTCCTCCCCACTTACCAGAGCAGTAGGGAAGGTCATGGTGGCCGTGGAGATCTTCTCCATCCTGGCCTCCAGCACCAGGCTTCTTGGCTGCATTTTCATCCCCAAGTGCTATGTGATCCTGCTGCAGCCTGACAGGAACACCAACGAGTGATTGAAGAGGAAACAATTACTAGGAAATAGTTGTTTTTATTGCTTAACATTTTTCTCCACCCCAATTTTCCTACAATGGCAGGATAAAAGGAGAGCGAAATCCTGTCAGGGACATCCAGAAGGGATTCTTTGGCCAACACGAGTCGGAGGTCAGGACTGTATGCTCCCATGGGTCACTGCAGTGTTTGTCCCGTGCCCTCCATGGCTCTTCTCTCCTCCAGGCTAGAGTGGCACAGAGACTCCTGCCATCACCTGCTGGTTGAACTGGAGACCACTCCAGCCTGGTCCCAAAAGATCCCTAGTGAAGTGGAATGTCTGCTGTGGATACAGAACACCAAGTGTATTAGGCAATTGTCCATGTA
The DNA here is from genome assembly GCF_015852505.1 of Tachyglossus aculeatus. NCBI lineage: Eukaryota > Metazoa > Chordata > Mammalia > Monotremata > Tachyglossidae > Tachyglossus > Tachyglossus aculeatus. Next base: position 446,356 of record NW_024044856.1, on the reverse strand, counting down.
GGGCAGGGTCCGGGGGGTACTGTGCAGACACTTATGGAAGCTTCTACACTGTTGATACCCAAATCTATGTCTCCCTCCCAGGTCTCTCTCCCTCTCTCTGGGCTCGTATCTCGTCCTGCCTTCTGGACATCTTTACTTGTGTGTTCTCCCACCACCTAAAACTCAGCATGCTCAAGACAGAGCTCCTTACCTTCCCTCCGAAACTCTGTCTTTTCCCTGACTTTCCTGTCACTCTGGAGGGCACTACCATCCTTCCCATCTCACAAGCCCACAGTCGTGGTGTCATTCTTGCCTCCACTCTCTCATTCATCCCACATATCCAGTCTGTCACCAAAATCTGCCAGTCTCACTTTCACAACACCGCCAAGATCTGCTCTTTCCTCTCTATCCAAACCACTACCATGTTAGTTCAATCACTCAGCCTATCCTGACTGGATTACTGCATCAGCAACCTTTATGACCTTCCAACCTTCTGTCTCTCCCCACTTCACTCTATACTTCACTCTGCTGCTCAGATTATCTTTCTACAGAAAAACGTTCTGGGCATGTAACCCTCCTCAAAAATCTCCAGTGGTTGTGTATCAACTGCCGTATGAAGCAAAAACTCTTCACTATTGGCTTCAACTCTCTCCATAACCTTGCCCCCTCCTACTTCACTTCCCTTCTCTCCTTCTATATGCCGGCCCGCACACTCTGCTCCTCTGCCGCCAACCTTCTCACTGTGCCTTGTTCTCGCCTGTTCCACCATCGAACTCTGGCCTATGTCCTACCTCTGGCCTGGAAAGCCCTCCCTCCTCAAATCTCCTAAACAATCACACTTCCCCTTTCAATGCCCTACTGGAGGCCCACCTCCTCCAAGAGACCTTCCCAGAATAAGCCCCTCTTATTCTCAGCTTTATCTCCCCTCCCATCACCCCGACTCACTTCCTTTGCTCTATCCTCTCTCCCCACCCCATAGCACTTGTGTATTTATGTACATGTCTATAATTCTATTTATTCATATTAATGCCTGGTTACTTGTTGTGCTGTGTATATATCTATAATTCTATTCATTTACATTGATGCTATTGATGCCTGTTAACTTGTTTTGATGTCTGACACCGCCCCCCCTTCTAGACTGTAAGCCCGTTGTGAGCAGGGATTGTCTCTCTTTATTGCTGAATTGTACTTTCCAAGTATTTAGAACAGTGCTATGAACACAGTAAGGGCTCAATAAATATGAATGAATGAATGAATGAATGAACGAATGAATGCAGTTCTTGCTTAGAGCTGGGAGGAGGGGTACTCCCTTGCTTGGAGTCGAATGGAGAGTTTTAGATGCAGGGCAGACATCCAGATGGAGATATCCTGAAGGCAGGAGGATACCCGAGCCTGAAGGGAGGGAGAGAGAGCAGGGGCAGAGATGTAGATTTGGGTGTTATCAGCGTAGAGATGATAGTTGAATCCGTGGGAGCAAATGAGTTCACCAAGGGAGTGAATGTAGATAGAGAACAGAAGGGGACCAAGAACTGACCCTTGAGAAACCCCTACAGTAAGAGGATGGGAGGGGGAGGAGGAGCCCGCAAAGGTGACTGAGAATGAACGGCCAGACAGATAAAAGGAGAACCAGGAGAGGACAGAGTCTGTGAAGCCAAGGTTGGATAGCGTGCTGAGGAGAAGTGGGTGGTCCACAGTGTCGAAGACAGCTGAGAGGTCGAGGAGGATTAGGATAGAGTAGGAGCCGTTGGATCTGGCAAGAAGGAGGTGATTGGTGACCTTTGAGAGGGCAGTTTCGGTGGAGTGTAGGGGACGGAAGCCAGATTGGAGGGAGTCGAGGAGAGAGTTGGCATTGAGGAATTCAAGGCAGTGGGTGTAGACGACTCCTTCAAGGAGTTTGGAAAGGAATGGTAAGAGAGATAGGTCTATAACTAGAAGGGGAGGTGAGGTGAAGAGAGGGTATTTTTAGGATGGGGAGACGAGGGCATGCTTGAAGGCAGAGGCGAAGGAACCAGTGGAAAGTGAGCGGTTGAAGATGGAAGTTAAGGAGGGGAGGAGGGAAGGGACGAGAGATTTCATAAGATGAGAGGGAATGAGGTCAAAAGCACAAGTGGCTGGAGTTGCACTTGAGAGGAGGGAGGAAATCTCATCTGAAATTACTGCTGGGAAGGACGGGAGAGTAGCGGAGAGGGTTGAGAGTAGGGGGGATGGAGAAAGGGGAGTTGTGACTTCGGGGTTCTCAGACCTGATGGAGTTAATTTTATTAAAGAAGTAGGAGGCCAGATTGTTGTGGGTGAGAGATGGAGGAGGGGGAGGAACAGGGGGCCTGAGAAGGGAGTTAAATGTACGGAAGAGCTTACGGGGATGACGGACATGGGTGTCAATAAGGGAGGGGAAATAGTTTTGTCTGGCAGAGGAGAGGGCAGTGTTAAGGCAGAAAAGGATAAACTCGAAGTGAGCAAGGTTGGCTTGGTGTTTAGACTTTCGCCAGCAGCGTTCAGGAGCTCGAGCATAAGAGCGAAGGAGACGGAAAGTGGAAGCCATCCATGGCTGTGAGGTAGTGGTACAAGAACGGAGAAGGGAAAGGGGTGCGAGCGAATTGAGCTCAGTAGAGAGGGTAGAGTTGAGGGGAATAATCTGGTCATCAAGATTGGGTAGAGTAACAGAAGGCGAGGTGGGGTGTGAGGCTCTCAGGAAGATGGATGGGGTCGAGAGAGCGGAGGTCTCTGTGAGGTAGTAATATAGATTTACAGTGGAGAGGAGGGAGTGAGGAGGCAGGTGAGAAGGTTATGATCAGAGAGAGGGATTTCAGAGTTGGCGAGGGTGGAGATAGTGCAGCGGTAGGAGATGATGAGGTCGAGGGTGTGACCAAGTTGGTGAGTGGGCGAGGTGGGGTGGAGAAGGAGGTTGGCAGCGTCAATAAGAGATAGAAGGTGGGCGGCAGAGGAGTCACCAGGGACATCCATATGGATGGTGAAGTCTCCGACGATCAGAGTGGGCATGGAAAAGGAGAGAAGGAATGTGAAAAGGGGTCAAAATCATTAAAGAAGTTGGAGTTGGGGCCGGGGTTGGTAGATGACGACTACAAGAATCTGGAGGAGGTGGTAGAGGCGAATAATGTGGGCTTCAAAAAGGGGAAGAAAAGGGAAGGGGGAGGAGGGATAGTGTGAAAGCGACATTGGGGAGTGAGAAGGAAACTGACACCTCCTCCTTTTCCTGTGAGTCTGGGGGAGTGGAAGAAGAAGAGGCCTCCACTGGAGAGAGCAGCAGAAGAGACCGTGTCTTCCAGAGATAGCCATGTTTCAGTTACAGCGAGGAGGAGTAGAGAGCTGGAAAGGAATAGGTCCAGGATTAAAGGGAGCTTACCTATAATGGAGCAGGGGTTCCAAAGGCCACACTTGGCAGCAGCTATGGAGGGAGGGGAGGAAGGGGGGAGGGTGCAAAGAGTAGGGAGGGTTTGGATTGGTATGAGTTGGCGGGGGCCTGGGCGGGGAGAGTGGGAAGAGGGGTGGCGATGAGAAAGGAGAACTGGGATGGGGTGGGGGCGGGGAGGAGGGGAGGGAGGGTGCTAGAAGGGAGGAGGTGAGGGTTGGCGCTGGAACAGAGGGATCCTGGATAGGGGGTAAAAGGGACGGGTGGAGGGAAAACAGAGGGAAAGAGCTGGGAGGGAGAGGGGAAAGGGGAAGGTGAGGAATGGGATGGGCAGTTGGAAGCAGAGGAATTGATAGTTCACGGTGAGGTCAGCAAGGTAAATGACAGCACAGAGGTAGGTTAACAATTAAAATGCAGTAGCAATAATAAAATACGTAGGCGATGACATCACAGAGGGTTTTTAACAATTAACATGTTATGGCTATAATAAAAAAAGCATATGCTGATATCACAGAGAGCAGATAGCAATTACCATGTGATGGCAAAAAATAAGCAGATGATGGCACCACAGAGAGCAGTTAACAAACAACAAAATAAGCAGGCGATGACATCATCGAGAGACGTTAACAATTAACATTCGATGGGAATAATTAAATGAGCAGATGATGACATCACAGACAGCACTTAACAATTAACATGCAGAAGCGACCATAAAATGGGCAGATAATGCTCAAACCAGAAGGATGAATTTTCCATAGGTCAGTAAAATCAGATCAAAGAGGTTTATGGCAAGCAGAGTCCAGGGGCTCTTGGCAAAATGGTCTCTGAGGTGGAGGAGGATGGAGTCCTACGGATGGCAATTCTGGAGTAGGGTGGAACTGTTAAGGGGGGTCATAGAAGCAGAGTTACCTGGAGAGAGGAGTGAACAGCCAAATAGCATGGGTGGGCTGATTAGGTGCAAATAGGGTTGTTGTTAAAGTAACCTGGTGCTAACAAGGACCTTTTTCCCGGGGAAGGGGAGGCAGGGGGTTGGGGGGAATCAGTCAGGTCCGGACCGGGAAAAGGGGAGTTGGGGGGCTCTTCTAAGACGGTCGCTGATGGGGTGGCAGGAGGAAATGGAAGCAGGGGGACACAATTATCACGAACAAACAGGGGGACACAATGTTTCACGATCAAGCAGGGGGAAACAATGTCCCACGATCCCAATTGGCTACTTGGACAGAGTGGAAGTGACTTCGAGGGGTGAGTGTAATGATGATGGGAGGGTGGGGGCCCAGCCCAGGGGCCTCGGTGTCCTCGGGCGGGGATACAGATGTCCCGGCTGTGGATGGCCAGGAGTCCGGCCACGGGGCATGAGCTCCCGATAGCAGGATGCTCGGGGACGGACAGACGGACGGAGGGAAGGAGGGTGGTGAAGCCCCGGCCCTCGCGGCGGCGTGCAGCATCCGGAGGAGAGGATCCTTCCGGGAGCAGCAGGGCCGCGTGGTGTGATGGCTGGTGGGCCCCTCAGGATAGGGATCCCAGGCTCCTATGGCGGCGCTCTGAGGAGAGGATCGTACCCGGAGCAGCAGGGGTCGCGTGGTGTGATGGAGGGCGGGTCTCTCAGGATCGGAATCCCGGACATCAATGGCGGCACCCGGAGTGCAGCATCCTACCGGGAGCAGCAAGGCCGCGTGGTGTGATGACGGGCGGGCCTCTAGGGATCGGGATCCCGGGCTTCTATGGCGGAGCTTTGAGGAGAGTATCCTTCAGGGAGCAGCAGGGCCTCCTGAGGCAGGAGGTGGGGAAGGAGATGCCAGCGATCAAAGCCTTCAGTACGGGAAGGCAAGGACCCTTCCCAGTGTGACAGGACTCCCAGAAGCAGGGAAACATCATCCCTCAGTTCGCTTCCCTATTCACCCTACTTTCTGTGTCAGCTGTGCACTTAAGTCTGCACCCCATAAGACTTTTGATACTCACTTCACCAAAAACCCCTCTTCACTTAAGGCCATAACCTTATCCTCTGTCACCTCTATTATATGTAATTTATTTTAATGCCTTGCTCCCCTTCTAGGCTGTGAACTCCTTGTGGTTCACACAATTCAACCAATTCTATTATATTGCAATCTCCCAAGGGTTTAGTGCAGGCCTCTATGCACATTAAATGCTCAGTGAATACCATGGATTGTTGGAATTATTGACTGATTCATTTGGGGGGATGTGTCTCCTTTTTTAACACTCTGTCTCCTCACAACCCCCAACTCTTGCGCCTCATGACCTGACTTCTTTTGAGAAAATTGAAACCATCAGGCCTAATCTCCCTAAAATCTCCCCAGTTCCTCCATTCCCTCCCTCCTTTTGCGCCTTCTTCAAATCAGCCATCTTTCCCTGCAGTATCTCAAGAGAACACCTCTTGCCTTGTCTCAAAATCCATCCCTTCCACTTGCACATCCGGCACATGTTTCGCAACTTATCAAAGCACTTACCACCTCCCTTCCTCCCTTCCTGACCGCTATCTTCAACTCTTTGCTCTCCAATGTCTTTTTCTCCACTGCTTTGAAAAATGCTCATGTATTCCCTAACCTACAAAACACCTTCCTTGACCCCCGACTCCCTGCAGTTATTGCCCCATCTCCCTCCTATCATTCCTCACCAAACTCCTTGAGTGTATTGTCTGCACTTGTACTCTCAAGTTCATCTCCTCCGAATCTCTCCTTGACTGCCTTCAATCTGGCTTCCGTCTACTCCACGCCACAGAAACCACCCTCTCAAAGGTCCCGAATGATCACCTTCTTGCCAAATCCAACAGTGTCTAATCCACCCTTGTCCTCTTTGACTGCTCCATCACCCCCCGTCTTACCTCCTTCCCTTCCCCCACAGCACCTGTATATATGTATATATGTTTGTACATATATATTACTGTACATTTCTATTCTATTTATTTTATTTTGGTAATATGTTTGGTTTTGTTCTCTGTCTCTCCCTTCTAGACTGTGAGCCCACTGTTGGGTAGGGACCGTCTCTATATGTTGCCAACTTGTACTTTGCAAGCGCTTAGTACAGTGCTCTGCACACAGTAAGCGCTCAATAAATACGATTGATTGATTGATTGCTCAGCTCTCTTTAACACTGTGAACCACACCCTTCTTCTGAAAACACTATCCACCCTCACTTTCATCGACATTGTCCACTCCTGACAATTCAGCAGATTCTCTTCCTTTCTCTCTGTTCACTGAATCTCAGTGTCTTTCGTGGATTCCTCCTCTGCCTCTCACAACCTTGTTGTGGGAGTCCCTCAAGGTTCAGTTCTGAATTCCTTCTATTTTGCCTCTACACCCACTCCTTTGGAGAACTCATTCGCTCATATGGCTACAGCTACCACCTCTATGGGGATGATTCCCAAATCTACATCTCCAGCCCTGATCTCTCTCCCTATCTGTCATCTTGCATTTACTCTTGCCTTCAGAACATCTCTACTTGGATATCCCCCCCACACCTCACACTTAACAATAAGCTCTCAATGAATATGACTGAATGAATGAATGAATGTGTCCAAATCAGAACTCTTCATCTTTGCACCCAAATGCCATCCTCCACTGATTTCCCCTTGTCTTATAGGCAGCACCACCATCCCTCCTGTCTCACAAGCTCATAGCTTTGGCATAATCCCTGGCTCAACTCTTTCATTCAACCCACATGTTCAATCAGTCTTTAAATCGTGTCAGTTCAATCAGTCATATTTAGAGAGCACTTACTCTGTGCAGAACAGTGTACTAACCGCTTGGGAGAGTACCATATAGCAATATAACAGACATGTTCCCTGCCCACAACAAGGAGTTTACAGTCTAGAGGGGGAGACAGCCATTAATATAAATAAATGAAATTGTTGATATGTACATAAGTGCTGAGCAAGTGGAATAAGTCAGGGTGATAAAGAAGGAAGTGGAAGAACTGGAACTGGAAAAGAGAGCTTAGTCAGGGAGGAGATGTGCCTTCAGTAAGGCTGTGAAGGAAGGGAGAGCTTAGTTAGGGAGGAGATGTGCCTTCAATAAGGCTGAGAAGGAAGGGAGAGTAATTGTCTGTCAGATTTGAGGAGAGAAGGCATTTCAGGAGGGAAGAAAAACTGTCAGATGTGAATGGGGAGAGTGTCCCAGCCTAGAGACAGGATGTAGGTGAGAGTTCAGCAACAAGATAGATGGAATTTGGGTACACTGAGAAGTTTGGCTTTAGAGGAGCAAAGTGTGCAAAGTATGCAAGTATAGGTTGGAGGAGGAGAGTAGCAATATCCAGCGCTTAGAACAGTGCTTTGCACATAGTAAGGGCTTAACAAATACCATCTTTGTTGGGTAAGAGGGGACAAGGAGAACGAGTGTTTAAAGTCTATGGTAAGGAGTTTCTGCTAGGTGCAGGTATGGATAGGCATGGAGGTTCTTGAGGAGTGGAGAAATATGTCGTGAACATTTTGGTAGAAAAATGGATCGGGCAACATAGTGAAGCATGTATTGCAGTGAGGAGAGACAGGAGGCTGGGAGGTCATCAAGGAGGCTCACACAGTTATTTGGCAGGATAGGATCAGTACTTCAATAATATTGATAGCAGTTTGGATGGAGAGGAAAGGGTGGATTTTTGTGATGTTGTAAATATCAAACCAACAGGATTTAGTTATGGATTGAATATGTCGTTTGAATGAGAGAGAGGAGTTAAGGATACCACCAACAATGAGGTTCAACCCATAGCATTGTTAAAATACTCCCTTTCCTTTCCATTCAAACTATTACCACAATAATTAATGGTAATCTGTGGTAATTACCGCAGTAATCCTATCCTTCCTTGATTACTGCATCAGCTTCCTTGCTAACTTCTCTGTATCCTGTCTAGTCCAACTCAAGTCCATACTTCACTCTGCTGCCTGGACCACTTGCCGGTATCATTTGCCTAGATCAAGTTCAATCTTGAATGCCATAACTCTGCCTTCTCCACTGCCCAGCAAAATCACTTCTCCATTCTTACTGACACCCAGGCCTCCCTCCTCAAAACCCCTGTCCTCCTGTCTCCCCAGTCCCTTACCCCTCATGACCTGGCTACTTACTCGATTGAGAATATTAAATTTATCAAACATGATCTCCCTAAAATTTCCCATGCTCTTAGTGAATTAGTGCCCCTTTTCTATGAGAAGCAGCGTGGCTAAGTGGAAAGAGCTCAGGCTTGGAGTCAGAGAAGAGGTCATAGGTTCAAATCCCGGCCCCGCCACTTGTCAGCTGTGTGACTTTGAGCAACTCACTTCACTTCTCTGGGCCTCAGTTCCCTCATCTGTAAAATGGGGATTGAAAATGTGAGCCCCCCCATGGGACAACTGGATCAGCTCGTAACCTCCCCAGCGCTTAGAACAGTGTTTTCCAAATACTAAGCATTTAATAAATGCCATTATTGCTATTTTTAATATGCAACTCTCCCATCCATCTCATCCCAGCAGTGTGAAAAGAGAAGATCTCTTGTTTCTCTCAAAATCCACCCCTTCACCTGCGCATCTGACCCCATCCCTTTTCACCATATCAAAACATTTGCTGCCTCCCTACTTCCCTGCCTGATTGCCTTCTTCAACTGTTCAGCCCCCAGTGATTTTTCCCCACTTCTTTCAAACATGCTTATGCCTTCCCTAACCAAAAAATATCTTTCCTTGATCCCAAGACTTCCTCCGTTATCTTCCCATCTCCCTTCTAGTATTCCTCTCCAAACCCATCAAGCAAGTTGTCTACACCCGCATTCCCCAGTTCCTCCCCTCCAGATCTTTCTTTGACTCCCTCCCATCTAGCTTCTGTCCCCTTCACACTAGAAAAACTGTCTTCTCAACGGTCACAAAAGATTTCCTGTTTTCCAAATCCAATGGACACTGCTCTATCTGACTCATCTTGGACCTCTGAACTGCCTTCCACACCAAAGACCACCCACCTCTCCTCAAAATGTTTTCCAACCTCGGCTTCACTGATACTATCTTCTCCTGGTTCTCCTCCTATATACCTGGACACTCATTGTCAGTATCTGTCATGGGCTCCTCTTCTGTTCCCCACCTTCTACCCGTGGGTAACCCCCAAGGTTCAGTTCTGGGTCCCCTTTGTATTCTCTTTCTACACCCACGCCCCCAAAGAATCATTCACTTTCATAGCTTCAACTATTATCTCTATGCAGATGATTCCCAAATCTAAATCTCCAGCCCTGATCTCTCTCCCTCTCTGCAGTCTCACATTTCCTTCTTCCTTTAGAACACCTCTACTTGGATATCTTGCCCTCACCTCAACCTTAAAATATCCAAAATAGAATTCCTCATCTTACCACCTAAATCCTGCCCTCCCCTGTCTTTCCCATCACTGTAGACAGTATCACCATCTTTCCTGTCTCACCAGCCCGTAGTCTTGACATTACCCTTGACTCCTCTCTCTCATCCAACCCATTTTTTCATTCAGTCATTAAATCTTGTCAGTTCAACCTTCAAAACACTGCTAAAATTTGCCTTTTCCTCTCTACCCAAACTGCTACCATGGTAATCCTATCCCTCCTTAATTACTGTATCCGCCACCTTTCCGACTTCCCTGCCTCCTGGCTATTCCAGCTCCAGCCCTTACTTCATTTCCCAGCCTGGTTCATGTTTTTTCAAAAACAATCAGTCAATCTTCCCCTATTCCTCAAGAACCTCCAGTGGATGCTCATCCATCTCCGCATCAAACAGAAACAGGAACTTGAATGGCTGGGGAGAAATGGAATTGCTCTGCAGAAGGTCTTGAGGAGGAGCTAAACTGATCTGCTGGGCAGGAAAAAGACTACTGGGTGGGGCTATTCTTACGGGGCATAAACTAGGGAAGGTGGGGAGGGCAGAGATTGCTGTTTCACCTGGTTACCTGAGAATAAACTCAAGACAGCAGGCAATCCTGAGCAGCCCCCGCTGCAAACCCCCTGAAACAACTGATAAAAGGCGAGGGAATTGGTCCAGGACTTCTCTCCTCCAGACGCCTGTACAGTGAAACCACCTATGCTAAGACACCTATGGCAGGGCCATGGAACACTGCCTAAAACATGCCCTGAGATACCTACTGTGTCCAAACCACTTAAGACTTGAATAAGGATGACGAGCTGTGGGCGCCCAGACTCCTTGAACTCCTCCGACATGGGATCATCTTCACAAGAAATAACTTGGGGAAAGCTAGTTGGATGGGTAACTATTCCGTGACTGTGTGTGAGTGTGTGTCTGTTGCGGGGCAGAGGGGGACAGGGGGAGGTGTATGCATCTACCTCCTGATTATGTTAAGTTAAGTATGAAACAAAGCTTTTCGTTGTATATAGTGGTGGTTTGGGAACATGTCATTAAGCGCCTGAATTTAAACGGGGGGGACAATCCCTAGGGAAGGGCTCGTAAATTGAACATCTGAATTTAGAGGGAGTCAGATCCCTGGTAAAGGGCCTGTAAGTTGAGTTCCTGAAACTAAGTGGCAGGGGGGGGGGAATCAACCCCGATCCAGCGTTTAGAACAGTGCTTTGCACATAGTAAGCACTTAATAAATGTTATTATTATTATGATGATGATGATGATGATGATGGGCTCTTGACAGAGCTCCCTTTCCCTCCATAACTGACGAACCACCACTCTTCCCACATCTTCTCAAAGAGGCCTATCCGAATTACATCCTCTTTTCCTTTACTCCCTCTCTCTCCGAATTGCTTATGCATTTAAATTCGTTCCTTTTGTCTTATGCCGTCGAGTGGTCTCTGACGTATAGAGATGTCATGGACATATCTCTCCCAGAACGCCCAGCTTTCATTTGCAATTCTTCTGATAGTGTATCTCTAGGGTTTTCTGGGTAAAAATAGGGAAGTGGCTTAACATTGCCTCCTTCTGTGTAGTAAACGTTTTATCACTCTGTATTCACTCCACCCTCCCCCTCACTGCACTTATGTACATATCCATAATGTATTCTTTTCTATTAATGCTTGTCTTCTCCTCTAGATTATGAGCTCATTTTGGCCTGGGAATGTGTTTACCAAACCTGTTCTACTGTACACTCCCAAATACTTCGTATGATATTCTGCACATAATAAGTGCTCAAAAATACTATTGATTGATTGATTTGAAAATTTTCTCATTCCCTCCCATTCTTCATTTTATCCTCTCTTGTTCCCTGTTCTTCAGGCCTCACTTTATTTCCTTCAGATTTACTGCTCTTCCCTCCTTCACCAGGACTCTCCCCCCGTAGAGCAGATGCAATCACACATATACTTTTCCCTAGATACCTTTCAATCAATCAGTCAATCAATCAGTCATATTTATTGAGTGCTTACTTACTGTGTGCAGAACATTATATTAAGCATTTGGAAGGGTGAAATAAAGCAGTGTTGGTAAACACATTCCTTGCCCATGAGGAGCTTCCAGCCTAGCATACAGCTTACTCTCAACTTCCTGGGCTCTATTTCTTCATCCTGACCCTCATGCTCATTATCAAATTTACCCCCTCACTATTCCCAATCATGTGGTGTGGAGAGCAATTTCTCCTCTAAGGACAGGATGTTCCCAATGTCAGTATCTGTGGTGCATGTGTAGGGGAGAAGTCAGGGAAGGTAGGGGCTGGTAGGAATGTTGGAATACCGGGGATCATGCTTAGAGGGTGAGGGGTAGAGGACCCGTAGAGGAAATGGGAGGGGACTATTTCCCCAAGGGATTCTGGGAAACCAGAATATCGTCTCATCGAGGGAGGAGCTTGGAGTTTGACTGTGGATGTGGTGTCCATATCCACTCTGTGCCCGTAGCAGTACCAGCTTTCTGTCCTGCAGGATCAATAGTGGAGCAGGGACAGGATATGGAAAAGGGTTTGGTGGTGAGGCACATTGAATAGGCTGGTGCCAGAGGGGCAAAGCGGACAGATAGGGCTGTAGAAGAGTGAATTGAGGTAAGAGAGGGTACGCTGATTGAGTGAGATTAAATCCAATAGTATGAAATTTCTGTTAGATGCAGAGGTGGATGGGCAACCATGTGGCAATTCTTGAGGAGTGGGGAGACATGGAGTGCATGTCTTTTCAGAAAAATAATCCATGCAGCAAAGTGCAGAATGGACTGGAGTGGGCGAGAGACAGGAACCTGGGAGATCGTAAGGAGGAAGATGAAATAGACAAAACGGAACAGAACAAGCACTTGGATCAACGTGGTACCCATTTGGATGGAGAGAGAAGGATGTTAGCAATGTTGTGAAAACAGAAAGAACAAACAGCATTTGGTGGCAGATTGAATATGTGGGTAGCTTGAGAGAAATGAGTCAGTGACAGTGCCAAGGTTACAGGCTTGTAATATAGGGAGGATAATGACATTGTGTACGATGATGGGAAAGACAGTGGGAGGACAGGGTTTGGGTGGGAAGACAAGGAGTACAGTTTGGGACATGTTTAGGTTGATGAGTTGGCAGGACATGCGATAGATATTCCCTGAAAGCAGGAGGAAGTGTAAAAGTTTACAGCAAGAGAGAAGGAAGGGCTGGGCATTCATTCAATCGTATGTACTGAGCACTTACTGTGTGCAGAGCACTGTACTTAGCGTTTGGAAGGTACAATTCAGCAATAATAATAATAATAATAATGGAATTTATTAAGCGTTTACTATGTGCAAAGCACTGTACTAAGCGCTGGAATAATAATAACATTTGTAAAGCACTTACTATGTGCAGAGCACTGTTCTAAGCTCTGGGAGAGATACAAGGTGATCAAGTTGTCCAACGTGGGGCTCACAGTCTTAATCCTCATTTTACAGATGAGGTAACTGAGGCTCAGAGAAGTTAAATGACTTGCCCAAGGTCACACAGCAAACATGCAGTGGAGTCGGGATTCGAACCCATGACCTCTGACTCCAAAGCCCGTGCTCTTTCCACTTAGCCATGCTGTTCTGACGATTTTGCCACCCGTCAACCACGATTTTGCCACCTGTCAACCATAGATAGAGACAATCCCTGCCCACAAAAGGCTCTCAGTCTAGAATGGGAGAGACAGGCTTCACAACAAGTCAACAGGCATCAATAGCATCGATATGAATAAATATAATTATAAATATATATAATTCATTAATATAAATAAATAGAATTATAAATATGTACATATATACACAAGTGCGGTGGGGTAGAGAGTGGGGTAGAGCAAAGGGAGCAAAGGGAGCTAAGGGAGGGTAAATGGGGACTACAAGCGGTCCCCAAACTGAGACTTGAAGGCCTCCAACCCCCTAACAGTGAAGCAGAAATGGAACCGGAGAAAGACACTGAGAAGCAGGAGCCAGAGAAGAGAGGAGAACTAGGAGATGAAAAAGCATGGCCTAGTGGATAAAACATGGACCGGGAAATCAGAGGACCTGGATTCTAATCCTGGGTCTCCATTTGCCTGCTGTGTGACCTTGAGCAAGTCACTTAACTTCTTGGGACTTCAATTTCTTCAACTTTAAGATGGGGATTAAATAAATGTTCTCTCTTCAAGTTGACTGTGAGCCCCATGTGAGTTAGGGACCGTGTCCCATCTAATTAACTTGTACCTACTGCTTGACAAATAGTGTGTGCTTAAAAATGCCATTAAAAATCACAGTGTCAGTGAATCCAAAGTTAGTATTTCCAGGTGAAGGGAGTGGTCCACAAAGTTGAAGGCATCTGAGAAGACTAGAAGGACTAGGGTGGAGTAGAGACTATTGGATTTGGCAAGAAGGAGGTGATTGCTGACCTGAGAGATTGAGGGTGTAGGGGGAGGTTGGGATGAGAGGGGAAGGGGCAGCACCAGGGGGAGAGGACTGGGGGACACCGTGGGCTCAGGAAGGAGGAGGGGAGGTGTTGGAGGTAATCAGGAAAGGCAGTCTGAAGCTGCAGCAACCAATGTGGAGAGCCCAGTGACTAATACAGGCTCCTCAGTTGGGTGGTGACCCAGCAGTTTCCAGCTGGGGCAAGGGGAGCCCCAGAATAAATGGGCAAATGCTAACATTACACCTCGCTAGTTCTATGTGCAACTAGATCTATATCTACTACTCTAGTACAATTTCCAAGAAGATTTTTAAAATTCAGAGGATGGCCTCTATCAGAAAGGGGTCATTTGAATAAAGGGATGAAAACTAATGCTTATCTGGACGCCTAAAATTTCCAGATAAACTGAGTCACTGAGTGGAAAGGAAAGGTCTAAGAAAGCATGTTAGCGCATGAGAGGAGAGAAGAATGGGTTCAGAGGGGTTAGCAAGTGATAGATCCAAGAAGGTCACCTGTGGTGTGAAAGAAGTGAGGTAACATCCTCCTCTTGTCCTCCTCCAGTTATTCCCTAGCCCCCAGCAATGTTCCAAGAGCACAGCATCTTCCTATGTGTCCGCTGTGACCAGGAGTGTGTGAATGAGGTCTGTCAGGAGGACCCCGCTCCAGCTACAGTGTTCCTTGGCAAAGAATGGAGCAACACAAACTAAAGAAGGGAAAGTTCTTGTGAGAAACTCTCAACTCAGAATATTTAGAAAGTAAAAATAAAAGATTCAGGAGGAAGACTGGGGACAGTTTGGAAGGCAAGCATGGATTGGGTTTGGCCTCCCTCCAGGTCCGAGTCTTAACTGGAGCTACAGGTTTTGAAATGGCAAAGTCTGCTCATTGTACCTCAGTTTCATCTATCTCACCACCAATCCCTTGTCCATATCCTCTTTCTGGCCTGGAACTCCCCGCCCCCCGCCTACATATTCAACAGGCTACCACTCTCTCCAACTTCAAGACCTTATTAAAAAGCACAACCCCTCTAAGAGGCCCTCTTCGACTGAGCCCTCATTTCCCCTACTCCCTCTCCCGTTGCTCCCCGTGGTTTCGGGGGCAACTCTCGGGTTCTTACCCGCTCCGGGTCTTCGGACGTCTCCGGACGCGGCCCGCGCGTTCATACCAGGAAGAGTCAGCCAGAGGTTCAAAGCTTGGTTGCCGTTTATTGCTATCAGCGGTTACATGGTTGCAAGAGAGAGAGAGAGCGAGAGAGAGAGAGAGAGGGAGAGAGAGAGCGAGAGAGAGGGCGCGCACCCCCCCTTGTCTTGTTCGTCTCTTATACCCTCCGTTGCCCGGGGGCAGGGTTTTCTCGGGGAATGGCGTAACGAGGCTTTGCCATGTAGCACACGCCGCCCTCCAGCCACTAGCCTAGCAACAGCTCTATCCAGTCACGAAGCGTTTGCTCTGGCTCGCCCCCAGACACCCGTTGCCAACCATCGCTGGCTGCGGATATGGCCTTGAGGTTGCCTCAGAGCGTTGCAGGTGCAAGCTTGTTTTTCTTGCAAAGAAAACATTGCCAAGATCCGCCCTTTCCTCTCCATCCAAACCGCTACCCTGCTCATTCAAGCTCTCATCCTATCCCGTCTGGACTACTGCACTAGCCTTCTCTCTGATCTCCCATCCTCGTGTCTCTCTCCACTTCAATCCATACTTCATGCTGCTGCCCGGATTATCTTTGTCCAGAAACGCTCTGGACATATTACTCCCCTCCTCAAAAACCTCCAATGGCTACCGATCAATCTGCGCATCAGGCAGAAACTCCTCACCCTCCGCTTTAAGGCTCTCCATCACCTCGCCCCCTCCTACCTCACCTCCCTTCTCTCCTTCTACTGCCCAGCCCGCAACCTCCGCTCCTCCACCGCTAATCTCCTCACTGTACCTCTCTCTCGCCTGTCCCGCCGTCGACCCCCGGCCCACGTCATCACCCGGGCCTGGAATGCCCTCCCTCTGCCCATCCGCCAAGCTCGCTCTCTTCCTCCCTTCAAGACCCTGCTGAGAGCTCACCTCCTCCAGAAGGCCTTCCCAGACTGAGCCCCTTCTTTCCTCCCCCCCCTCGTCCCCCTCTCCATCCCCCCGTCTTACCTCCTTCCCTTCCCCACAGCACCTGTATATATGTATATATGGTTGTACATATTTACTACTCTATTTATTTATTTATTTATTTATTTTGCCTGTACATTTCTATCCTACTTATTTTATTTTGTTGGTATGTTTGGTTCTGTTGACCCCACCTCACCTTCTAGTTATCGTCCCATATCCCTCCTACCATTCCTTTCCAAACTCCTTGAACGAGTTGTCTACACGTGCTGCCTAGAATTCCTCAACAACAACTCTCTCCTCGACCCCCTCCAGTCTGGCTTCCGTCCCCTTCATTCCACGGAAACTGCGCTCTCAAAGGTCACCAATGACCTCCTGCTTGCCAAATCCAACGGCTCATACTCTGTCCTAATCCTCCTCGACGTCTCAGCTGCCTTTGACACTGTGGACCACCCCCTTCTCCTCAACACGTTATCTGACCTTGGCTTCACAGACTCCGTCCTCTCCTGGTTCACCTCTTATCTCTCCGGTCGTTCTTTCTCAGTCTCTTTTGCAGGCTCCTCCTCCCCCTCCCATCCTCTTACTGTGGGGGTTCCCCAAGGTTCAGTGCTTGGTCACCTTCTGTTCTCAATCTACACTCACTCCCTTGGTGACCTCATTCGCTCCCACGGCTTCAACTATCATCTCTACGCTGATGACACGCAGATCTACATCTCTGACCCTGCTCTCTCCCCCTCCCTCCAGGCTCGCATCTCCTCCTGCCTTCAGGACATCTCCATCTGGATGTCCGCCCGCCACCTAAAGCTCAACATGTCGAAGACTGAGCTCCTTGTCTTCCCTCCCAAACCTTGTCCTCTCCCTGACTTTCCCATCTCTGTTGACGGCACTACCATCCTTCCCGTCTCACAAGCCCGCAACCTTGGTGTCATCCTCGACTCCGCTCTCTCATTCACCCCTCACGTCCAAGCCGTCACCAAAACCTGCTGGTCTCAGCTCCGCAACATTGCCAAGATCCGCCCTTTCCTCTCCATCCAAACCGCTACCCTGCTCATTCAAGCTCTCATCCTATCCCGTCTGGACTACTGCACCAGCCTTCTCTCTGATCTCCCATCCTCGTGTCTCTCTCCACTTCAATCCATACTTCATCCTGCTGCCCGGATTATCTTTGTCCAGAAACGCTCTGGACATATTACTCCCCTCCTCAAAAACCTCCAATGGCTACCGATCAATCTGCGCATCAGGCAGAAACTCCTCACCCTGGGCTTCAAGGCTCTCCATCACCTCGCCCCCTCCTACCTCACCTCCCTTCTCT
The DNA here is from genome assembly GCF_015852505.1 of Tachyglossus aculeatus. NCBI lineage: Eukaryota > Metazoa > Chordata > Mammalia > Monotremata > Tachyglossidae > Tachyglossus > Tachyglossus aculeatus. The sequence goes on along the minus strand of NW_024044856.1, from coordinate 428,896 downwards.
CCTTCTACTGCCCAGCCCGCACCCTCCGCTCCTCCACCACTAATCTCCTCACTGTACCTCGCTCTCGCCTGTCCCGCCATCGACCCCCGGCCCACGTCATCCCCCGGGCCTGGAATGCCCTCCCTCTGCCCATCCGCCAAGCTAGCTCTCTTCCTTCCCTTCAAGGCCCTGCTGAGAGCTCACCTCCTCCAGGAGGCCTTCCCAGACTGAGCCCCTTCTTTCCTCTCCCCCTCGTCCCCCTCTCCATCCCCCCGTCTTACCTCCTTCCCTTCCCCACAGCACCTTTATATATGTATATATGGTTGTACATATTTATTACTCTATTTATTTATTTATTTATTTATTTATTTTACTTGTACATTTCTATCCTACTTATTTTATTTTGTTGGTATGTTTGGTTCTGTTCTCTGTCTCCCCCTTTTAGACTGTGAGCCCACTGTTGGGTAGGGACTGTCTCTATGTGATGCCAATTTGTACTTCCCAAGCGCTTAGTACAGTGCTCTGCACATAGTAAGCGCTCAATAAATACGATTGATTGATTGATTGATTGATTGATTTTCTTGCCCTGGTCTCTTTATCTCCTGTTGTTGAGTCTGTTTGGCCTTGAGCCGTTGGGTACGGTTTGTGTGCACATACTGCCTGTCTCAGCGCCTTCCTCCGCTCCCTACGCTCTCCCTTCTTCATTACACTTGCATTTGGATTTGTGCTCTTTAAGCACTTGATATTCAGCCTACCCTCTGCCCCAGAGCACTTGTGTACGTATCTATAATTTTTATTCCATGACTGTCTCTCCCTCCAAACTGTAAGCTCCTGGTGAGTGGAGGACACATTTACTAGCTCTATTGTATTATACTCTCCCAATCACTTAATATAGTGCTCTATGTAGAGTAAGTGCTCCATAAATACCATTGATTGATTTATTGAATCATGCAAATCCTGAAATTCTGGTCGTTAGTACAATGCTATGCAAACAGTAAGAGCTCAATAAGTACTATTGATTGATTGAAATTAGGAGAAAAACAAAAGAAATAATGGTCTCCTTAGGGTTTCTGGACTGTTCCCAATTTCCTAAACCAAGTTGGTCCTGCTGTTCCAACAGTGGGTATGTGGCTTTCTTGGAAGCTGACACAGATCAACTCTCACTACTGCTCAAATACTTTTGGCACATTAGACCTTCTAGGCGCCTGTAACAGTGAGAAGACAGCTTTAATTAAGTTGACAGAAATAGCACAGCTTAGTTGAAAGAACACGGGAACCAGACAAACGAGGTTCTAAACCCAGCTCCTCCACTTTCCCACTTTCTGACCTTGGGCAAGTCACTTATCTTCTCTAGGCCTCAATTTCCTCATCTGTAAAATGGGTATTCAACATTCCCTCCTATATACACTGTGAGCCCCCTGTGGGACAGGAATTGTGTCCAGCTTGATTGTCTTTTATGTACCCCAGCACTTATAACAGTGTTAGGTAGTAATCACTTAACGAATATCATAATAATCTAACCCAGCACTTAGTACAGTGAGAAGCAGTGCAGTCAGTGGATAGAGAATGGGCCTGGGAGTCAGAAGGACCTTGGTTCGAATTCGAGCTCCACCACTTGTCTCCTGTGGGACCTTTCTTAATGGTAATAAGTGCTTAATATGTATCAGGCACTGTACTAAGTGCTGACAAGATATAAGTTAATCAGGTTGAACACTGTCCCTGTCCCACATGTTCAAGATAATATAGCAGAAAAGTGACAGAACCAGGATCGAAACCAAGATTCTTCTCACTCTCAAGGACCATCACTTAAGTTCTCTCTGTCTCACTTACCTCATCTATGAAATGGGGATTAATACTGTGAACCCCATATGGGACATGGACTATGTCCATCCTCATTAACTTATATCTACATAGCACAGTGTGTTCCTTGGCACACACTGAGCACTTAATAAGTAATATATACTTATATACGTATTAAGTATATACTTATATACTTATTAAGTGCTCAGTGTGTGCTAAGGAACACACTGTGCTATGTAGATATAAGTTAATGAGGATGGACATAGTCCATGTCGCATATGGGGTTCACAGTATGGGATTCAGAGTATATATACACACACACATATATGTGCATATATATACATATATGTGTGTATGTATATATATATTTATATATATGTATACACACATATATGTGTGTATGTATATATATGCATATATGTATACATATATATGTATATATATACACACATATATGTATATATATATATACACACACGCATATATGTATGGATAGATAGATAAATAAAGCCACAAAGTTCATGTCCACTGGTTTTTGTTTTCCAGTTACAGAATTCTTTAATTCTATGTCAGACTAAATTAAAGTCATGTTTCTTTCTGGCAGTGATCTCAAAAGACGTTGACCATTGTAATTGTATGTAAATTGCTAACTGCCCTCTGTGATGTTATCATCTGCTTATTTCATGATTGCTATTGCATATTAATTGTTAACTGTTTTCTGAGCTGTCATTTACCTCTCTGGCCTCACCATGAACTATCAATTTCCCTGATCCCATCTGCCCTCCCCAGCCCGTACCTTCCCCTTCCCCTCTCCCAACCAGCTCTTTCCCTCCCTTTCCCCAGCCCCCACTCCTCCTCCCCACCTCCACCACAGAATCCCTCTATACCAGCGCCAACCCTCAACCTCTCCCTTCCAAATCCATCAATCAATCAATCGTATTTATTGAGCGCTTACTGTGCGCAGAGCACTGTACTAAGCTCTTGGGAAGTACAAGTTGGCAACATATAGAGACAGTCCCTACCCAACAGTGGGCTCACAGTCTAGAAGGGGGAGACAGAGAACAAAACCAAACATACTAACAAAATAAAATAAATAGAATAGATATGTACAAGTAAAATAAATAAATAGAGAAATAAATATGTAAAAACATATGTACATATAAACAGGTGCTATGGGGAAGGGAAAGAGGTAAGATGAGGGGGATGGAGAGGAGGACGAGGGGGAGAGGAAGGAAGGGGCTCAGTCTGGGAAGGCCTTCTGGAGGAGATGAGCTCTCAGTAGGGTCTTGAAGGGAGGAAGGGAGCTAGCTTGGCGGATGGGCAGAGGGAGGGCATTCCAGGCCCGGGGGATGACGTGGGCCGGGGGTCGATGGCGGGAAAGGCGAGAACGAGGCACGGTGAGGAGATTAGCGGCAGAGGAGCGGAGGGTGTGGTCTGGGCTGTAGAAGGAGAGAAGGGAGATGAGGTAGGAGAGGACGAGGTGATGGAGAGCCTTGAAGCCGAGGGTGAGGAGTTTCTGCCGGATGCGCAGATAGATTGGTAGCCACTGGAGATTTTTGAGGAGGGGAGTAACATGCCCAGAGTGTTTCTGGACAAAGACAATCCGGGCAGCAGCATGAAGTATGGATTGAAATGGGGAGAGACATGAGGATGGGAGATCAGACAGAAGGCTGATACAGTAGTCCAGACAGGATAGGATGAGAGCTTGAACGAGCAGGGTAGTGGTTTGGATGGAAAGGAAAGGGCGGACCTTGGCAATGTTGTGGAGCTGAGACCGGCAGGTTTTGGTGACGGCTTGGAGTTGAGTGGTGAATGAGAGAGCGGAGTCGAGTCGAGGATGACACCAAGGTTGCGGGCTTGTGAGACGGGAAGGATGGTAGTGCCGTCAACAGAGATGGGAATGTCAGGGAGAGGGCAGGGTTTGGAAGGGAAGACAAGGAGTTCAGTGTTGGACATGTTGAGTTTTAGGTGGTGGGCAGACATCCAGATGGAGATGTCCTGAAGGCAGGAGGAGATGCGAGTCTGGAGAGAGGGGGAGAGAGCAGGGGCAGAGCTGTAGATCTCGGTGTCATCAGCGTAGAGATTATAGTTGAAGCCGTGGGAGCGAATGAGGTCACCAAGGGAGTGCGTGTAGATCGAGACCAGAAGGGGACCAATTACTGAACCTTGGGGAACCCCCACAGTAAGGGGATGGGAGGGGGAGGAGCCTGCAAAAGAGACTGAGAATGAACGACCGGAGACATAAGAGGAAAACCAGGAGAGGACGGAGTCTGTGAAGCCAAGGTCGGATAGCGTGTTGAGGAGAAGGGGGTGGTCCACAGTGTCGAAGGCAGCTGAGAGGTCGAGGAGGATTAGGATAGGGTATGAGCCGTTGGATTTGGCAAGCAGGAGGTCATTGGTGACCTTTGAGAGGGCAGTTTCCGTGTAATGTAGGGGACGGAAGCCGGACTGGAGGGGGTCGAGGAGACAGTAGGTGTTGAGGAATTCTAGGCAGCGTATGTAGACAACTCGTTCAAGGAGTTTGGAAAGGAATGGTAGGAGGGACATGGGGCGATAACTAGAAGGTGAGGTGGGGTCAAGAGAGGGTTCTTTTTTTAGGATGGGAGAGACATGGGCATGTTTGAAGGCAGAGGGGAAGGAACCAGTGGAGAGTGATCGGTTGAAGATGGAGGTTAAGGAGGGGAGAAGGGATGGAGCAAGAGATTTCATGAGATGAGAGGGAATGGGGTCAGAAGCACAGGTGGCCGGAGTAACACTTGAGAGGAGGGAGGAGAGCTCCTCTGAGGATACTGCTGGGAAGGCTGGGAGAGTAGCAGAGAGTGTTGAGAGCCGGGGGGTTGGAGAAGGGGGGGAGTGACTTTGGGGAGGTCGGACCTGATGGATTTAATTTTTTTAATGAAATAGGAGGCCAGATCGTTGGGAGTGAGGGAAGGAGGAGGGGGAGGAACCTGGGGCCTGAGAAGGGAGTTGAATGTACAGAAGAGCTGTCGGGGATGATGGGCATGGGTGTCAATAAGGGAGGAGAAATAGTTTTGTCTAGTAGAGGAGAGGGCTGTGTTAAGGCAGGGAAGGATAAACTTAAAGTGAACGAGGTTGGCATGGTGCTTAGACTTTCGCCAGCAGCGTTCGGCAGCTCGAGCATAAGAGCGAAGGAGGAGGACAGTGGCAGTGATCGCGGGCTGTGAGTTAGTGGTACGAGAGCGGCGAAGGGAAAGGGGAGCGAGTGAGTCTAGCTGAGTAGAAAGGGTGGAGTTGAGAGCAGTAATCTGATCGTCAAGACTGGGTAGAGAGGAGAGGGCGGCGAGGTGGGGTGTGAGGCGCTCAGAAAGATGATGTTGTCAAGAGAGCAGAGATCTCTGTGAGGGAGTAATATGGATTTATAGGGGAAAGGAGTGTGAGTGAGGAGGCAGGTGAGAAGATTAGGATGAGAGAGAGGGATTTCAGAGTTGGTGAGGGTGGACACAGTGCAGCGATTGGAGATGATGAGGTCGAGAGTATGACCTAGTTGGTGAGTGGGTGAGGTGTGGTGGAGCAAGAGGTTGGTAGCGTCGAGGAAGGATAGAAGGCGGGCGGCAGAGGAGACATCAGGGATATCCATGTGGATGTTGAAGTCTCCGAGGATCAGAGTGGGCATGGAAAATGAGAGAAGGAAGGTGAGGAAGGGGACAAAATTGTTAAAGATGTTGGAGGTGGGGCCGGGGGGCGGTAGATGACGGCTACAAGAATCTGGAGGGGGTGGTATAGGCGAATAATGTGGGCTTCAAAGGAAGGGAAGGAAAGGGAAGGGGGAGGAGGGATAGTGCGAAAGCGACATTGGGGGGCGAGAAGTAAACGGACCCCTTCTCCTCAACATGTTATCCAACTTTGGCTTCACATACCCCGTCCTCTTCTGGTTCTCCTCTTATATCTCTGGCCGTTCATTCTCAGTCTCCTTCGTGGGCTTCTCTTCCCCTTCCCATTCCCTTACTGTGTGGGTTCCTCAAGAGTCAGTCCTTGGTCCCCTTCCATTCTCTATCTAAATTCACTCCCTTGGTGAACTCATTCGCTCCCACGGCTTCAACTGTCATCTCTATGCTGATGACACCCAAATCTACATCTCCACCCCTGTTATCGTTCCCTCCTTCCTGGCTCGTATCTCCTCCTGCCTTCAGGACATCTCCATCTGGATGTCTGCCCGCCATCTGAAACTCAACATGACCAAAACTGAGCTCCTTATCTTCCCTCCCAAAGCCTGTCCTCTCCCTGAGTTTTCCGTCACTGTAGATGGCATTACCATCCTTCCCATCTCACAAGCCCGCAACCTTGGTGTCATCCTTGACTCCGCTTTCTCATTCACCCCACACTTCCAATACGTCACCAAAACCTGCCAGTCTCACCTCCACAACGTCGCCAAGATCCGCCCTTTCCTATCCATCCAAACCGATACCTTGCTCATTCAATCTCTCATCCTATCCCAACTGGATTACTGCATCAGCCTCCTCTCTTATCACCCATCCTCTGTCCCTCCTGCTTCAGTGTATACTTCACTCTGCTGCCTAGATTATCTCTGTACAGAAATGCTCTGGGAATGTCAGTCCTCCTCAAAAATATCCAGTGGTTGCTTGTCAACCTACAAATCAAGCAAAAACCCCTCACTCTTGGCTTCAAGGCTCTCCATCACCTCACCCCTCCTACCTCACCTCCTTTCTCTCTTTCTACAGCCCAGCCCGCATCCTCTGTTCCTCTGCCACTAACCTCCTCACTGTGCCTCGTTCTTGCCTATCCCATCGTCGACTCCTGGCCCACATTCTTCCTTTGGACTGGAATGTCCTCCCTCCACACACCCGCCAAAATAGCTCTCTTCCTCCCTTCAAAGTCCTACTGAGAGCTCACCTCCTCCTGGAAGCCTTCTCTTACTGAGCCCCCTCCTTGTTCCTCTCTTCCTCCTCCTCCCCACCCATTGCCCCCCTCCCTTCCTCTGCTCTACCCCCTTCCCCTCACCACAGCACTTGTATATGTTTGTACACATTTATTACTCTATTCAATTTATTTGTATATATTTACTATATTTGTTGTATTAATGATGTGTATATAGCTAAAATTCTATTTACTCTGATGGTATTGACACCTATCTACTTGTTTTGTTTTTTTTGTCTGTCTCCCCCGTTCTAGACTGTGAGCCTGTTTTTGGGTAGGGACCGTCTCTGTATGTCGCCGATTTGTACTTCCCAAGCGCTTAGTGCACTGCTCTGCAAGCAGTAAGCGCTCAATAAATGCAATTGAATGACTGGATGAATGAATGAAGCCCTACACTAACACATTCAAAACTTGATAATGGATTAATTGATCAATCAATCAATGGATTGATCAATCAGTGAACTTTATTAAGAGCTTACTGTGTGCTGAGTACTGTACTAAGAGCTTGGGAGAGTACAGATCAATAGAGTTGGTAGACACGTTCCCTGCCAACAAGAGGCTTACAGTTTCTCTATGCACAGAGCACTTAAATGCCTGAAAGAGAGCACATTAGAGATAGTAGAGAAAATAATAATAATAATAATAATAATAATAATAATAATAATAATAATAGCATTTATTAAGTGCTTACTATGTGCAAAGCACTGCTCTAAGCGCTGGGGGGGTTACAGGGTGATCAGGTTGTTCCCCGTGGGGGCTCACAGTCTTAATCCTCATTTTAAAGATGAGGTAACTGAGGCCCAGAGAAGTTAAGTGTTTTGCCTAAGGTCATACAGCTGACAATTGGTGGAGGTGGGATTTGAACCCATGACCTCTGACTCCGCAGCCCGTGCTCTTTCCATTGAGCCACGCGGCTTCTCCAGCACCCATGGAATTTCTTTGGCAGCGCCTTCCACCTTGATCATCCACAAGATTGCCCCAGTCACGCATATCCTGAAAGTGTTGGACGAAAGCTAGTGGTTTCCCATCTACTTCCAAGCCATGCATGGCCCACCATTAGAGCGATTTGTGAGCACTCTGAAATATTCGTTCTCTGCTGGCCTTTCTCACAGCCATGCTGGCCTCCCTCACCCAGGTAAATAACACATATCACCTTAAACTATAGGGCCTCATCTGGTTCCAGAACTACTCATTCCCAAACCAGACCCTCCAATCCTAGGGTAGGTAAACCTGGAATCCTATCCTCCTTTTTCTATAATATTGACTCCCTACAGGACCTCCAACGGGTGACATCTCACCTTTCATCTTGACTTTCTCAAAGGTTCCTCCTTGATCCCTAATATATTTGGCAATAAACTCACCACAGAGGAAGCTTCTGTCCAACTCTCATCTTTTCTGGTGTTTGAGCTTAAATGGAGTTGCAACATATGTTCTGCATCTTGCTAGTCACTCAAAGGTCTTAGCCAGGGTCTCAAAAAACTCCTACTACGATCCAATCCAGAAACTACTACAATTAGCTTCCTGGAGCAGCCCTGGATGTACTAACAGCAAGCAACTCTACTATAAAGAAAGCTGAGTACATTGCTTGGCTACGATGCATACCTTTGTCCCTGAGCAGAGCATCCCTATTTACCAAAAGACCCAAAGACCAGGAGACTCAAGACCAAAATGCACAGACCGTGAGTGCAAGAATCTGGAAGCAAGAGCTCTAGTCCCTCATTCAGAATTTACATATTACCCCTCACAGTTCAAATGTGAAAGTGAATCAATCAGTCAATCAATCGTATTTATTGAGTGCTTACTGGGTGCAGATCAATGTACTAAGCACTTGGGAGAGTATTATATAATAATAAAATAGACACATTCCCTACCAACAAAGAATCTACAGTCTAGTGGCGGGTGGGGGGGGGGTGTTAATTAATAATAAAAATAATCATGTATGTTAAGTGCTTACTGTGTTCCAAGCGCTGTGCTAAATGCTGAGGTAGATACACGATAATCAGGTCCCACCTGAGGTTCACAGTCTAAGTAGCAGGGAGTACAGGTATTGAATCCCCATTTTAAAAATTAGGGAATTTAGGCATAGAGAAATAACTTGTCCGAGGTCCCATGGTAAGTAAGTGGCAGAGCAGAAAATAGACCACACTTCCTCAGGCTTGCAGGCCCATGCTCTTTCTTCTAAGCCAACCTTCTAACTTAATTGCTCTGCATTTAGAATGTCAGGAATTGTATGACAGTATATGAAGAATGGCTACATTGGTAATAAAGTATAGAAGCACATTTAGTAAATGCAATTATCTTTTTATTTGGTTGGTATAAATATGATGGCTTAATAAAGTCAATCCTACTTTGATATGTTTACTACTGAAGAAGGAAAGGGCTAGTGTTGAGCTGGAAGGTGAGACACTAACTTCCCAAGTTAAGGGTAGGATTGTGTATAATGAGCAGAGAATGCCCATGGCAATAGTCATGATAATAATAATAATAATAATAATAATAATAATGATGGTATTTGTTAAGCACCTACCATGTGCCAATCACTGTTCTAAGGATTGAGGTATATGCAAGGTAATCAGGTTGGGCATAGTTCCTGTTCTGCATGAGGCTCACAGTTTTTATACCCATTTTACAGATGAGATAACTGAGGTACAAAGAAGTTAAGTGACTTGCCCAAGGTCACACAGCAGACAGGTGGAGGAGCTGGGATTACAGCCCACATCCTCTAACTCTCAAGCCCATGCTTTTTCTACTAGGCCATGCTACCTCCCTAAACCTGTGACAATTCTGAGGTAACCTTGGCTGATACCAACTGGAAATTGACTGGGAACTACACCAGGATGTAGGTGACGTTGACCTGTGGGAATTAACCTGTGTCCCAGTTACAACAACTAACAGTTGAAGAGTTTTATTTGTTGAGAACCTTAATCCTCTTAAATGGGATTAAGACTGTGAGCCCCACATGGGACAACCTGATCAATCTGTATCCTCCCCAGAACAGTGCTTTGCACATAGTAAGTGCTTAACAAATGCCATCATCATCATTATTATTATTATCTCACCTCACTACTCTCCTTCTACAACCCAGGCTGCACCCTTCACTTCTCTAATGCCAACCTTTTCACTCTACCCCTATTGGCATTCCTAAGATGTAGAGTTATTGTAAATACTCTTCTCCCAATAAACTCTTTTGTATTTTTACATGTAATCATTTGAGAATTAGCTTTCCAAATAATGAAGTGTCTAACTTTTTTAATGTGGCATTTGTTAAGTGCTTGCTATGTGTCAGGCACTATATTAAGTGTTGGGGTAGGTACAAGATAATCAGGTTGGATGCAATTCTTGACCCTCATGGGTTTACTGTTTTAAACCCATTTTACAGATAAGGTAACTGAGGTACAAAAAAAGTTAAGTGACTTGCTCAGAGTTACACAGCAGACAAGTGGTAGAATGGGGATTAGAACTCAGGACCTCTGTCTCCCGGGCCTGGGCTTGATCTAGTAAGCCACGCTGCTTCCCTACTTCACAATAAAACCAGTTTAATATTTCATTCATTCACTGAGCACTTAAGATGTGCAGAGCACTGTACTAAGTGCTTGGGAGAGTACATACAGACACATTCCAGAACAATCTTACAGGTTAGAGCTGGAGAGACAGACAACAGAACAAATTAATAAATTACAGATAAGTACTTAAGTGCTGTGGGGCTGGGAAGGGGGAAGAGCAAATACAGAAAGTCAGAGCAACACGCAGGGAGTGGGAGATGAGGAAAAATGGGACAGTCTGAGAAGACTTTTTGGAGAAACCTTCAATAGAGATTTGAAAGGGGGGAGAGGGGGAAGGGCATTTCAGGCCAGAGGCAGGACATGGGCAAGGGGCCGTTGGCAAGACAGGAAAAACCGAGGCACAGTGAGAAGGTTAGCACTAGAGGAGCTATTGTATTGCGGGATGGAATGTAGAAGGAGAGTAGCAACGTGAGGTAAGAGGGAGAAAAGGTGATGGAGTTCTTTCAAACCAAAAGTGAGGAGTTTTTGTTTGTTTCATGTCCTGAACGCTTTTGTGGAAAAACGATCCAGGCAGCAGAGTGAAGTATGGACTTTAGTTGGGAGAGACGGGAGGCTGAGAGGTCAGAAAGGAGGCAGATGTAGTAATCAGTGCTGGATATGATGTTGATTATATTGTATTAATGTGGTAGCACTTTGAATGGAGAGGAAAGGACTCATTTTAGTTATGTTGTGAAGGGGGAACTGACAGGATTTAGTGATAGATTGAATATTAGGATTTAATGACAGGGAGGAGTTAAAGAAAATGCCAAGATTACAGGTTTATGAGACAGGGAGGTGGTGCCACCTATAGTGATGGGAAAGTCAGGGGGAAGAGAGGTTTTGGGTGGAAGATAGGGAGCTCTGTTTTGGACATGTTAAGTTTGAGGTGACGGGAGGATACTCATATAGTGTTGCCTTGACGGCAGAAGGAAATGTGAGACAGGAAAGGGGGAGAGAGATCAGGGCTGGAAATGTAGACTTGATCTGTCTATGTATGCAGATGAAAGAGATAGTAGTTGAAGGCATGGGGGCGAATGAATTCCCTAAGGGAATTCCCTAATGGAATTCATGGTGTAGATGGAAAAAAGAATGGGACCCAGAACTGAACCTTGAAATACCTCCACAGTCAGGTGGAGGGAGTCAGAGGAGGGGCCCATGAAGAAGACTATGAATGAACGGCCAGAGAGGTAAGAGGAGAACCAGGAGAGGGCAGAGTCAGTGAAGCCAAGATTGAATAACGTTTTTAGGAGAAGGGGTGGTCCACAGAATTGAAGGCAGCTAAGAGGATGAGGAAGATTATGATGGAGTTGAGGTCATTGGATTTGTCAAAAAGGACATCATTTGCGCCCATGAGAGGGTGTTTCTGTGGAGTGAAGGGGATGGAGGCCAGATTGGAGGAGGTAAATGAGGGAACTGGAGGAGAGAGATTTGAGACAGGGAGTGTAAACAAGAAGTTTGGGTAGGATTGGTAGGAAGGAGATGAGGCGATATCTGGAGGGAGCTGTGGGGTTAAGGGAGGGGTGTTTAGGATAGGAGAGACATAGGCATATTTGAAAGCAGTGAGAAGAAGCCGTTGGAGAGCAAAGAGTTGAAGATGGCTGTTATGGAGGGAAGAATGGAGGGGGTGAGAGTTTTGATAAGGTGCAAAGGAATAGGGTCAGATGTGCAGGTGGAGAGGTTGACTTTTGAGAGGAGACCGGAGCTCCCCTGTCGAGATACTGCTGGGAAGGATGGGAGAGTTGAAAAGCGGGAGGGAAGGAGGCGGGATTGAGGATGGGCAGGATTGATTTTAGGGAGCTCATACCCGATGGTTTCAGTTTTCTTAATAAAGTAGTAATAAGTAATAATAAGTAATAAATAAGTAATAAAGTTCTTAATGCCCCAGCTCATTGGGGGCAAAGAGGGGGGGAATTAGAGGGGAGGGGGATTGAGGAGGGAGTTAAAATTCTGGAACAACTGACAAGGGTAATGGATGTATGTGTGAATAAGGGTGGTGAAACATTTTTTTCCCGGCAAAGGAACGAGCAGAGTTAAAACATGCAAGGTTAAACTTGAAGTGGATAAAGTAGGCCTTACATTTAGGTTTCCATCAGCAGCACTCTGTAACTCGAGCACAGGAGGAAAGGAGGTGGATTGTGCAGGTGATACAAAGCTGTGAGCTAGTGGTACCTTTTTGACAAAGGAAAGGGGGGCGAGTGAGTTGAGTACAGTAGAGAACTTTTTTTGAGAGCATATATTTGGTCATCCAGGGAGGGTAGTTTGGGTATGGAGACTAAATGCGGCATTATGAGTTGGAAAGATTGGATGGGATCCAAAGATCAGAGGTTTCAGTGGAGGAATAGTACAGATATCAGGGGAGGAGATGTGTGGAAGAGAAGGTAAATTAGGAGGTTTTGGTCAGACAGTAGAATTTCAGAGATGGTGAGTGCAGAGATTGTGCAGTGGTTAGAGATAATGACATCGAGTATGTTTCCATTTTGCTGAGTGATTGAGGTGGGGTGGAGCAGGAGGTCAATGGAATTGAGGAATGATAAAGGTCTGGCAGCAGAAGGGTCATCAGGAACATCTGTGTGGATATTGAAGTCCTCAGGTGTCACTATGGGCATAGATAAAGAGAGAAGGAATGTGAGTTGTATTTGCTTATGTAGGTGCCTTCAAGCTCCAGCCCCAGGAGGTTTCCTTTTTTCCCAAGGAGGCGCTAAAGAAAATAAGAAAGATATATTAAGTTCCCCTCTATGAACCAGATTATAACAAGAATTTCTGAGAGAAAGGAGACAGAATAGAAATTTCAAACCAGGTGATTAATGCCCAACCGCTGAAGACACCCCAGGAGTTCTAAGCTCTTCTCTACCAAAGACACGTACCCTTTTCACAACATAGGCTAGTCCATCTCATCATAAACCATTTTATACAAGCAGGAGCACAGAAGTTGCACTCAATCCCTGCACATTCATCCTTGGCATGGCTATCAAATAACACATTATAAACCCTTTGCCTAGGGCAAAAGCTAACCTCTCATGAGAGGCAGCTTTCTCCATTCATTCATTCAATCATATTTATTGAGCGCTTACTGTGTGCAGAGCACTGTACTAAGCACTTGGAAAGTACAATTCTGCAACTGACCAACCTGGCTCACAGTCTCATATTGGCTTTCTGGGTCTCCAATTTAAGAAACTTGGCTAATGCCAATTTCAATGAAGGTTTTGGTCCCTGTAGTGGTCTCTATCTCCCAGAAGTAGCTAATCTATCCATCCTGAACTCCTTATGCTCCAGGATTACTAATAGTCCCCACAGTTCCATCTCACAGCTTTCCCTCCCGATCTGAGCAATCCTTTCACCACCCGTTGCAGGACTCTTGCATAAAACCTCCCATAGAAACAGAGAAGGGGCCATTTTCGTCGGGGGCAAACCCTGTTTCTCCACTGGCTTGGTTATCCACTGCTCTGGTCCCCAGGTTCCCAGTGCCCTTGTTACCAAGAATCCCTGGATCTACCGCCCAGAGCCCAGAGCTAGGAGCTGAGCTTGTTCCTGAGCTCACACTCCTCAATTTAGAGAGGAGAATGTGATAGTTTTTCTGAGCCCTACTGAGAGCTCACCTCCTCCGGGAGGCCTTCCCAGACTGAGCCCCCTCCTTCCTCTCCCCCTCCTCCCCCTCTCCATCCCTCCTACTTTACCTCCTTCCCCTCCCCACAGCACCTGTATATATGTATATATGTTTGTACGTATTTATTACTCTATTTATTTTATTTGTACATATTTATTCTATTTATTTTATTTTGTTAATATGTTTTGTTTTGTTGCCTGTTTCCCCCTTCTAGACTATGAGCCCACTGTTGGATAGGGACCGTCCCTATATGTTGCCAACTTGTACTTCCCAAGCGCTTAGTACAGTGCTGTGCACACAGTAAGTGCTCAATAAATACGATTGAATGAATGAATGATCATGATGCCAAGTTCCTGTCCAAGATACTCTGCTACAGTCCCTGCTTCTGGGACCCAAATCGGGGATCACTTTCAAGAACACTTACACTTTTGATAAGCAGTGTTGCCTAGTGGAAAGAACTTGGGTTTGGGAGTCAATGGATTTAGGTTCTAATCCCATCCCTGCCACGTGTCTGCTGGGTGACCTTGGGCAACTGCCTTAACTTCTCTGTGCCTGTTACCTCATCTATAAAATGGGGATTACGATTGTCTGCCCCATGTGAAATATGGACTTTATCCAAACTGAGTAGCTTGTGTCTACTCCAGAGTTTAGTACAATAACTGACACATAGTGCCCGGTGCTTAAAAAAACAAACAAACAAAAGAGCACTTCTGAAGACTTCTGACTCACAAAAGTCAGACGTCTCACATAATTCCATTTTTACAAATGATTATTTAGTCACAACTGTGATTTTCAATTGAACAGCTAATTTATATTCAATAATTCAGTGAACTCTCAAATTCCTCCTTTGGTTCTGTTTACAGCCAGCCAAGATCAGGTTTCTCTTTTTTTTTTCTCCACCAAGACCCCAGGGGTTCTTTTCAAGAGGAACCTGGGAAGAGAGCCTAGAAAACTGAGGTAACAAAAGTCTTCTCTGTCCTCAAGCTCTAATGGTAAATAGACTTTTTTGCTAACTCTGCTTTGAGGTAGAACCTGAGGCCCAATCACATCACTTTTCCTTGGGGGCAGGGAACATATCTACCAAGTATGTTGTACTTGTTCTACCAAGTGTTTAGTTCAGTGTTCTGCGCATAGTAAGCACTCAGTAAATATCACTGATTGATGAATTGATGGACTGGACACAATCCAGTCCATCCAGTCATAGTCACACATGGGACTCACAGTATCAGGAGAGAGAATAGGTGTTATATCCCCAATTTCAGATGAGGTAACTGAGGCCCAGAGAAGTTATGAAAATTGCCCAGGGTCACCCAGCACTCCAGGGGATCCTCTTCCTGCCATTCCTGTTCTGCAAGAGAAGAAAGTAGAAGATGAGTCCACAAAGAGTTACTAGAAGAATAGTTTTGGAATATAGAAAGGGAATTTCAGGATGGCAGTAATTCCCTTGGAATTATTAACATGGACGTGAAAGGTTGATAACCATCAATCTTTGTCCCCAAACCTCATATCACCACTATCGGAGAGACAATTAACCTCAGTGGATCATTTGTGTTCTTTACGGTCTTAATTGGTCTCGCCTCTTATGGGGTATATCAATTAATATGTACCCAGTGGGCAACATATAAAGGCAAGCATTTTACATTTGCCCACTCCTACCATATAGAAAAGTGACTCCTTCGGCGTCCAAGCGCTTAGTACAGTGCTTTGCACACGGTAGGCACTCAAATACGATTGAATGAATCGTTTGACTTTTCTTTGTTTATAATTCATTTGTTGTCCCTTCCTCAGAGTGATGTCCATTTTGAATATTCAAAAATGTTATGAATGCCCTGTTCACACACTCCTTGATTTCTTTGGCCTCAGGCTACATCTTTTTAGGCTTACTGTCTTACTCTTTCCTCTAAAGTTGTTGCCCCTTCCTAATGCTTCATCTCCTCCAGCTCTATTATGCCATCTTAAAACTCCATAAAATATTCCAGATGAAGGTTTAAATAACATGGTTTAAAAGATTTCCATGGCTAAATCTTTCGTTCTGTAATCCTCTGGATTATAAACTCACTGTGGAGAATAAATCTGTTATATTGTTATTTTGTACTCTCCCAAGTGCTTAGTACTGTACTCTGCATGCAATTAAGTGCTCAATAAATACGATTGACTGATTGATTAATTGATTGTGGTATTTGTTAAGTGCTTTCTATGTACCAAGAATTGTACCAAGCACTGGGGAAAATACCAAATAATCAGTTCACAAGCAGTCATAGTCTCATATGGGAATCACAGTATCAGAAGGAGAGAGAATAGGTGTTTTATCCCCAATTTCAGATGAGGTAACTGAGGTCCAGAGAAGTTAAGAAAATTGCCCAGGGTCACCCAACAAACAAGTGGTAGATCCGGGATTAGAACACGGATATCTCTGACTCTCAGGGCTATGCTCTCTCCTCTAGACCATGTTGCTACTAATCACTTCTTGATGATGCCCAGGGTGTAGAAGACTGTTTTGATTGCTTCTGCACAATAAACCCTATTTGGCTTGGGAGCCTCTCCAAATTCTCTCCTGCTTTTGTAGACAAGTGAGGGGTGACAATGTGAGCTTGTGTTTGAGTGTTTAAGAGCACATGCATATGAGACTGTGTTTAGTCAGGCATATGACTGACTGGCTCTCTTCCTCCCTTCAAAGCCCTACTGAGAGCTCACCTCCTCCAGAAGGCCTTCCCAGACTGAGCCCCCTCCTTCCTCTCCCATTCCTCCCCCTCCCCATCCCCCCTTACCTCCTTCCCCTCCCCACAGCACCTGTATATATGTATATACATTTGTACACATTTATTACTCTATTTTATTTGTACATATTTATTCTATTTATTTTATTTGTTTATATGTTTTGTTTTGTTGCCTGTCTCCCCCTTCTAGACTGTGATCCCGCTGTTGCGTAGGGACCGTCTCTACGTGTTGCCTACTTGTACTTCCCAAGCGCTTAGTACAGTGCTCTGCACAAAGTAAGTTCTCAATAAATACGATTGAATGTGTGAATGAATGAATATGAGTTTGTGTGAGAAGGTGAAAGACCACGTGTGGAAGCGTGAGTAGGAGAAAGAATATGTGGCTAGAACAGGATGAGCAAATGGGAGGTGGTTTGGGTGAAGAAGAGTATGTGATGGTATCTGGGACATAGAGAGAGTAAAAGGAATGGTGTTCGGCTGAGGAGATTGGGTGTACACCTCCATGTATATACCTCAATTATCTGCCTCTTTCCTCTGTCTCTGTCTTTCGTGCCTTTTTTCTATGCTATAAACTTAGTACCCCTGGCCATGCCCCATAGAAGCCCTAACCAATCAATCAATCAATAGTATTTAATGAGTGCTTATTGTGGGCAGAGCAGTGTACTAAGCGTTTGAGAGAAGCCAGTGCAAACGAAGTACCACAAGAATACAGACTGGAGGGGAAGACAGGTATTAAAATAAATTACAGATGGATATTTGCATAGATTGAAATTGGCCTCTTATGGAAGTGGTCCTACTAGAGATGGAGCTTTGCCTTTCCTAACCCTGTCAACATCGTAACCCTCATTGTGTGGACAGGAGAACCAATTCCAATAATGAAGGCAGCAGTACCAGCCCATTCACCCTCCTCCCCTTTGTTATTGACTTTCATCCTATATCAGCTATTTCAGGCAACTACTCTCTTCTCAAACCCCCTGTCCTCCCGCCCCCACTATCTCTTGACCCTAACGACCTGGCCACTTATTTCACTGATAAAATTGAAGCCAACAGACATAATCTCCCTAAAATATCTCCCACTGCTCTCCAGTCCCCCCCTCCTCCCGCCCCGCTCTTCAACTCTCCCATCTTAACCAGCCTTATATCAAGAGATCTCCAGCCTCCACTCAAAATTTACCCCTTCCACCTACATCCAAACCCCATCCCTTTACACCTTATCAAAACACTTGCCCCCTCCCTTCTTCTTTCTCTGTCCCTCATCAGCAACCATTCATTTTCCAATGGCTTCTTCGCCACTCCATGCAAACATGCTCATATGTCCCCTATTTTAAAAACACTCTCTCTTGACTCAGTGGGTCTTTCCAGTTATCACCCTATCTCCTTCCTCTCCCATTCTTCTCCAAAGTCCTTGAGTGAGTTGCCTACATCCACTGTCTCCACCTGTCCTCCATTTCTCTCCTTGAATCCCTCCAATCTCGTTTCTGCCCCTTCATTCCATGAAGACAGGATCCTCTCTAAGGTCTCCGATGACTGCTACACCATCTAAATTCTCCTTGATCTCTCAGTGGCCTCCTGCATCATGGACTACAGACTTTTCATGGAAAAAATATCCAACCTTGGCTTCACTGATACTGTCCTCTCCTGGTTTTCTGCCTATCTCTCCAGCCACTCTTTCTCAGTCTCTTTAACAGGCTCCTCCTCTACGTTCCACCACTTTATTACGGGGGTTCATAAAGACTCAGTTCTGATTCCATTTCTCTTCTTCATCTATACCCACCCCCTTGGAAAACTCATTTGTTTCCATGGCTTCAACTACCATCTCTACATACTTGATGTGCAAATTGACCTCTCCAGCCATGGCCTCTCCCTTTCTCTGCTATCTCACATTTCCTCTTATCTTCAGGAACTTCTCTTCTTAAATGTCCCTCCGACACCTCAGACTTAACATTTCCAAAAAAGAATTATTTATGTACATACCCAGACCCTGTCCTCTCCCTAACTTTCTCATTCCTATTGACAAACCCACCATCCTCCCTGTTGTACAAGCCTGTAACCTTGGTATCATCCTTGAATCACCTCACTCATTCAACCCACATATTCATTCTGTCACCGTCATGTCTTCTACCTTCCTAACATTACTAAAATATACCCTTTCATCTTCATTCAAATTGCTGCTAGGCAGATCCAAGTACTTATCCTGGTCTAGTGGATAGAGAACGGGCCGGGGAGTCAGAAGGATCTGGGTTAATAATGACAATAATAATAGTAGTATTTGTTAAGTGCTTATTATGTCCTAGGTATTGTACTAAGTGCTGGATGCAAGCAACTCTGGTTGAACACAGTCCCTGTCCCACTTGGGACTCACAGTCTCAATCCCCATTTTGCAGGTGAGGTAACATTGGGACAGAGAAGTGACTTGCCCAAGGTCATACAGTGGACAAGTGGCGGAGCTGGGATTAGAACCCATGACCTTCTGACTGCCGGGCCCTTGTCCTATCCACTATGCCATGCTGCTTCTCATGCCATGCTCCTTCTCTGGTTCTAATCCTGACTCCACCACCTGTCTGCTGTGTGATCTTGGGTAAATCACTTAACTTTTCTGTGCTTCAGTTACCTCATTTGTAAAATGGAGATTAAGACAGTTATCCCCATGTGGGACAGGGACTGTGTCTAACCTGATTAGCTTGTACATACAACAGTGCTTGACATATAGTAAGTGCTTACAATACCATTATTATTATTGTTATCCTGCCATGACTAATGCCATCAGCGTCCTTGCTGACCTTCTAGCCTTCTTTCTCTCTCAAGTCCAGTCTGTACTTCACTCTGCTGCCCGTATCATTTTTCTGCAGAAACGTTCAGTCCATGTTTCCTCGCTCCTCAATAAACTCCAGTGGTTGTCCATCCACATCCACATCAAAGAGAAACCTTTCCTTCAGCTTGGAATCACTCTATCAGCTTGCCCCCTCCTCGCATACCTCAGTGATTTCCTACTATAGCCAACCCTTCTCACTTCATTCCTTTAGCATCATTTGGCTCACAGTAGCAACCACTGGAGGTTCTTGAGGAGTGGAGAAATATGGACTGAATGGGTCTGTAGAAAAAGTGTTGAGATAAAGCATCCGTCTGGGAATCAGAAGGACCTAAATTAGAGTCCCTGCTTCACTATTTCTCTGCTGTGTGGCCTGGGACAAGTAACATAACTTCCCTATTCTTCAGTTACCACATCTGTAAAATGCAGACAAAGACTGTAAACCTCATCCGGGACAAGGACTGTATCCAAACGTATTAGCTACTGTCTACACTGGTGCTTAGTATAGTGTCTGGCACATAGTAAGAGCTTAACAAATGCCATTTTTTAAAAAAAATGACTGGTGCAGCAGTGTGAAGTATGGACTGGCACGGGAAGAGTCAGGAAGCAGGGAGGTCAGTAAAATAGCTGATTCAGTAATCAAGGTACGATAGGAAGAGTTCTTGGTTTAATCTGGTAACACCTTGGCTAGGAGAGGAAAGGGCAATAATTAGTGATGCTGTGAAGGTTGAAACTAAAGGATTTTTTGACAGATTAAATATGTGAGTTGAATGTGAGTGATGAGTTGAGGATAATGCCAAAGTTAAGGGCTTGTGAGAGGAGAAGGGTGGTGGCGTTGTCTGTAGAGGGAAAGGCATGTGGAGAACAGTGCTTGGGTGGGAAGATGAAGAGTTCTTTTTTGAACATATTAAATTTCAGGTGTTGGCTAGACATCCAAGTAGAGTTGTCCTGAAGGTGAAAGAAAATGCGAGACTGCAGAGCAGAGTCATCTGGACTGGAGATATAGATTTAGGAATCATCTGCATAGTGATGACACTTGAAGCCATGGGATTGAACGATTTCTGCAAGAGAGTGGGTGGAGATGGAGAATAGAAGGGCACTGAGAACTGAATCTTCAGGGACTCCCAGTTAGGGGTTGGGAGGCAGGGAAAGAGCACATGAAAGAGACTGAAAAGGAGTGACCAGGGAGATAGGAGGAGAAATAGAAGAGGACAGTCTCAGTGAAGCAGAGGTTGAATAATATTTCTAAATAAAGGGAGTGGTTGACAGTGCTCAAGGCAGTTGAAAGGTCAATGAGGATTAGGATGGAGTGGAGGTCATTTTGTTTGTCAAAAAGATCATTGATGACTCATAGGAGGACAGTTTCCATGTAGCACATGTGGCAGAACCCAGATCGCGGGGTGGGGGTGGGGTCAAAGAGAGAATTGGAGGAAAAGAAGTGGAGACAGCGAATGTAGACAACTTGTTCAAGGAATTTGCAGAGTAATGGTAAGAGGGAGATAGGGTGATTACTGGATTGAAGTGTTGGGGTCAAGAGTGGGTTTCTTTAGGATAGGGTAGACAGAAGCAGGTTTGAATGAAGGAATCAATCAATGAATCAGTCAATTGCATTTATCAAATGCTTACTGTGTACAGATCACTATTCTAAGCAATTGGTACCAAGTACAGAGTTGGCTGACATGTTCTCTGCCCACAAGGCTCATACAGGACTAGACTGTAAAAACACCGGGGTGATGTGTTTTAGACTGTCTTTTGGACTGTGAGCCCACTGTTGGGTAAGGACTGTTTCTATGTGTTGCCAATTTGTACTTCCCAAGAGCTTAGTACAGTGCTCTGCACATAGTAAGCGCTCAATAAATACGATTGATTGATGTGTGGTTGGTGCTGGGACTGTGAGGAGTGATGGAATCAGGGTGACCCCGCAGCTCAAGCCCTGCCAGGAATTCCTCCCCCAGCCCCACCACACTTCGCCTGTGATTTAGGGGGTTGTCTACACAGGCCACAACGTCCTCTACTGGGTAATGGGGGATGGATGTCAAGAAGTTCTCCGCTCCCCATTTCTCACTGACACTTTCTGACTTTGTCACCTCTCCCAGCCTCCTGCCTGATGCAACCGCTGCCAACTCCATGATCACATATGGGACTGACATTGTGGGCAAGGCAAACAACTCCCTCGCCCTCCTGCCATTGACTTCCCGTGGACTCAGAGTCAAGAAGACTGAGGGGAAGATGACAAGTTATTTCAAGCCTGTGTTAAGGTCGAAGTTGCAAGGACACAGGTGTGGAGCTCCCAGGCAGAAACGATCCCTAGAGCTCCCCAGTCTGGGCTGAGGCCAGGTGGCTCAGGTTGGGGATCAAAGAGACAGGAAGGGGAAGGGGCAGCTGGGTCCTTCCTCAGCAAGCAACCAAGCTTGCCTTAGTTTTCCTCCAAGGGACCAGTCAGAGGTCGGGGAAACTGCTCAGAAGTGTTTCCGTTGTCACCGGTGTCTATCCAGGTTTTCATGAAAAGGTCAGCACTGTGGCATCAGGTAGGAGACTGGAAGAAATAATAAGTTTTAAAGTGTCAGGGAGCGAGACTGACCATCCCAGACTCCATTTCCCTGTCCACACAGCAGAGGGCTCTTTGTCCAGGCAGGACAGCCCTCTGGGAGGAGGTCAATCTCCACATCCTGACCTAAGTTGTGAGTTCACACTGCTTCCCACACTGGGTGTACCTTGAAGAAGCAGCATGGCTAAGTGGCAAGAGGACGGGCTTGGGAGTCATAGGTCGTGCATTCTAATCCTGGCTCTGCTACTTGTCTGCTGGATGACCTTGGGCAGTCACTTAACTTCTTTGGGCTTCAGTTACCTCATCTGTAAAATTGGGATCAAATCTGTGAACTGTATATCTACCCAAGCACTTAGAACACTGCTTGGCACATAGTAAGCGCTTAACAAATGCCATTATTATTATCATCATCAATCGTATTTATTGAGCGCTTACTATGTGCAGAGCACTGTACTAAGCGCTTGGGAAGTACAAATTGGCAACATATTAGTAGTAGTATTACCAACACAGACATTGCCCCAATATCACTGCCTGGGAAAGGGGCTCCATCTTTCTTGCATCTTCTCTAACAACAGAACCGAGAGTCCAGTGAGAGCGTGAGCACGACTTTTCACCCTCTAAACTGCCTTTCCAAACTGTATCCTGCAGCTCTTGGCTGCCCTAGCTACAAACCCGAAGCTAGCAATTCCTTCGTGACTGCTGGAAACAGGCGAGACTGGACTGTTGTCAGAAAAGATGTGGCCTGGGACAGAATTGCTGCTTATAAACAACCCAGGTTCATGGCTAGAACGGTTCTCAGACAGAACTGACTCCTGGTGCCCAACTATAGTCTGCCGGACCGGATTAATCCCTGAGCCAGTTCTGTCCCTCACCCTGGCCAGCCAGGCCCACTCTCATCAGGCCAACCAAGCTCCCACCACTCTCTGACCCACACCTCATCCTGTATCCCCAGGCAGGGAAACCTTCCTGCACCACTGAGAAGTGGGGCCTGCGTGGAGGCTCAAAACACAGCCCCAGTGTGGGCTGAGGTGGAGGCCACCTTCACTGACAGAGCAAATGTAGCTGTGACATGAGCTCTGGCCCACGAGTCCCAGACCACAGACCCGTGAGCAAAATGGATAGAAAAAAGAAGGACAGGATGTATTTTATCATCTGAGATTCCTCCTCCCGACTCCATCTGGGATTTGGGTGTTCCTGAATTGATGCTAAAGGGAGAACTCTGAGGGCGTAGCCATCCAGAGCTGCTCGCATTATTTCTGAACCCAGCCAGGCTCTGGTACTTTCTCCCTCCTAATTTCTCAGAGAGTAAAGCTCCTTGTTGACAGGTGCCAGATCTCTTATCGAGAAGCATTGTTGCCTTTGGAAAGAACACAGGTCTGGCAATCAGGGGATCTGGATTCTCATCCTTGCTCTGTCAGTGTGGTGAGAACTTGTACAAATCACTTAACGTCTTTGTTCTTCAGGTTCTTCAGCTGTAAAGCAGGATTGTGGGTCATGCACCATGCCTACCATCTTGACTGTACTCTCCCAAATGCTTAGTACAGTGCTTTGCCCAAATTAAGTGCTCAATACGTAGCACTGATTGACTGAAGATTCATTCAGTTGTATTTATTAAGCATTTACTGTGTGCAGAGCACTGTGCCAAGTGCTTGGGAATGAACAATACAACAATGAAAAGTGAAAGGTCCTGCCAACAACGAGCCTATAATCTAGGGATTAGCTCATAATCTAGAGTAATTACCTATTCTCCCTTCCACTTGGGCTGTAAGACCCCATGTGGTACTGGGGCTGTGTCCCACCCGATAATATTGTATCTACCCCAGTGGTTGCTACAGTGCTTAGCCTTTAGTAAGCAATGAATGAATACCACAATTATTATTACTGGTAGGTGATTGAGAGGTGCTCTATACAAGGCTCTTGGGAAGTAGGTAATTATGAAATGACACGTTCCTGGCCCACAGGGAGCTCCCACTTCATTGGAAAGTAAAACTTCAAATTATTTACAATGACTAACAGCCTTTGGGGAACTGCCCCTTATCTCTCTTATGTATGCCCAGAAGGATGACCCCACCTTTACCCCAAGCCCTTAAATCTGACTGCTTTTCCTAGAATCCTTCAGGTTGAGTCACTACATTCATTTAATCATATTTATTGAGTGATTACTGTGTGCAGGGCACTATAATAAGTGCTTGGGAAAGTACTACACAACAATAAAAGTCAATCGGTTGTTATAGAAACTGGCCCCAGATCAGCGGTTGTACTCAGGAAGACGGGCATGTTGGGACGCTTGAGGACTTGGAGGGAGGATTCTGATGTGTGTAAAGATGGGCACCTGGACACACAACACAGTGCCTAGGCCTTCCTTGATGATGTTGCTCCCATCTGCTTCTAGCTTGACCTCAGGAGGGTTCTCTCTATGGGCAGGGTAAATGTCTGTTATGTTGTGTTGTACTCTCCCAGTTGCCGAGTACAGTGCCCTGCAAACCGTAATTGCTCAATAAATACAATTGATTGATTGATTGAGTTTGAGGGTAGCAGGTTTGGAGGCAGGGCTCCAAACTGAGCTCAGGAAAACATTGGGAAATTGAGCCTGGGGCTACTGCAGGAGTACACTCTCCTCTGTAAACAGGTCACTGAATTTGATTTCCACTTGAGTTATGAAGTGAACCTTTCCAGTCGAACCTCCCACCCCCTTTCAGTGTGGGCCTCCTGCGGGCCAGAGGCATGAATTACTTGGTTTCCTTAGCTCCTGTTTCAGTGCGGGTAATGCAAATGCTCAATAAATATTTCTGGTGCTAGGATTAAAGAAGCAGTGAGGCTTAGTGGATATACCGTGGGCCTTGAGTCAGAAGGACGTGGGTTCTATTCTTCACACCACCATTTGTCTGCTGGGTGACCCTGCTCAATCAGTGAATCAACAGATTGACCCTGCACAAAATACTTAAACCCACCGTGCCTGTTTCCTTATCTGTAAAATGGGGATTAAATGCCTTTTCTCCCTCTCCCACTAGACCGTGAGCCCTATGTGGGGCAGAGACATTTTCCAGCATAATTATCTTTGGTCTTTCCACTACTGGGTGCATAGTGAGCACACAACAATATCATAATGATCAGTTTTTATTAGGGCACATGGCTGGGAACTTTTGTGCTGGAGCGGTTCAGGGAGGGGAGCGTGAATCCCATGTAATGTGAACTCCTGCTCAGTTCACAGTAGATCCTGAAGCCTGTCAGTGCCACTTCGCTCCTATGAGACCAAGGTTCTTCTGTCCATCCTCAGAGAAGACCTGAGTGAGTCCTGAGGACCCCTCTCCCACAATTACATGTTCAGTCTGCTCGAAGCCCTACAGCCACAGTCCCCTAGCATTACACATCTCAGGGCAGGATGGCCGAGGGGAGAATCTAACTACTATTCATTAAAAAAAAAAAAACTGCTCAATGAATCTCTCCAGCCTTGAAGCTCATCTTTCTAATGTGGACAGAGGACAAGGCCCAGACCTGCCCTGCTGTCAAGATGGAGCCATGGGTGGCACAGTTCTCCAATAGGGAGGGAGTTTCTTATTGCAGAAACGTTCTGGGCATGTTACTCCCCTCCTCAAAAATCTCCAGTGGCTGCCAATAAACCTACGCATCAAGCAAAAACTCCTCACTCTCGGCTTCAAGGCTCTCCATCACCTTGTCCCCTCCTACCTCACCTCCCTGCTCTCCTTCTCCAGCCCAGCCCACACCCTCCGCTCCTCTGCCGCTAACCTCCTCACTGTACCTCGTTTTCACCTGTCCCGCTGTCGACCACCGGCCCATGTACTCCCCCTGGCCTGGAATACCCTCCCTCCACACATCTGCCAAGCTAGCTCTCCTCCTCCTTTCAAAGCCCTACTCAGAGCTCACCTCCTCCAGGAGGCCTTCCCAGACTGATCCCCATTTTTCCTCTCCTCCTCCCCATCCTCCACACCCTCCCTCCTTCCCCTCCCCACAGCACCTATATATACATGTTTGTACAGATTTATTACTCTATTTATTTTACTTGTACAGTACATATTTTCTATTCTATTTATTTTGTTAATGATGTGCATCTAGCTTTATTTCTATTTATTCTGATGACTTGACACCTTTCCACATGTTTTGTTTTGTTGCCTGTTTCCCACTTCTAGACTGTGAGCCCGGTGTTGAGTAGGGACCATCTCTATATGTTTCCAACTTGTACTTCCCAAGCGCTTAGTACAGTGCTCTGCACACAGTAAGGGCTCAATAAATACGATTGAATGAATGAATGAATGGTGGTGACTTTCTCAGACAGTGACCACCCGAGCGATGTCTGTTGGTGCAGGGAGCTCTGGGGGCGCGGGGGATCTTCTGTGACTTTCAATGCCCATCTCCAATCAGCCATCACCTCCTGTTGGTTCTAAGCTCACAACACCTCTAGAACCTGCCAAACTGTCTCCATCCAAACTGCCACCATGCATGTCTGCACACATAATTTTCAGCCTTGACTTCTGGCTCAGCCACCTCGCTGATGTCCCAGGCTCCATCCTTTCCCCACTCCAGTCCATACTCCACTCTCCTAACCAGATCATTTTCTGAAAAACCATTCAGCCCCTGACTCTTCGACCCCAGGGGTTGCCCATCCTTCTCCACAACAAGCAGAAGCTCCTTGCCATCAGCTTTAAAGCATTGAATAAACCATCTCTTTCCTGCTTAATTTTGCACATCTCCCGCTGCAACCCACTCCATACCAATTTGATCCTTTAACAGGAACGTGTTTACTGTACTCCATCTTATTTCTTTAGCTGTTGACCCTTTTCTTACATCCTCTCTCTGGCCAGGAAATTCTCTCCCCTTTCACTCTGGTCCTGGTGAGTTTCACTGTGGCTTTCCTGGCAAGGAGAGTGCTTAACAGCTTCATCGAGGCCAGGTTCATCATGTTTGGCCTGCTGGTGTTCTGCAGAATCTGGGCCGTCTTCCTCCCCATGTACAAGAGTATCAAACAGAAGACAATGGAGATATTCTGCATCCTCGCTTCTGGGACAGGGCTTCTCGTCTGCATCTCTATCCCCAAGGGCTAAGTGATCCTGCTGCAGCCCACCAAGAACACGGGGGGATGGTTGAAGAGGAAATTATCCCGGGGACATTAGTTCAAGGCTGTTTCTTTTATTGTCTAACATTTTTCTCAACCCCAATTTTACTACAGTGGCAGGAGCAAAGAAAACAGAAATCCTGTCAGGGACATCCAGCAGGGATTCGGTAGCCAACCTGAATCAGTGTCAGGATTGAATGCTCCTATGGATCACTGGGGTGTTTGTCCCATGGCCTCCTGAGTTCCATGCCACCTCCAATCTGGACTCCGACCAAGACTTCTGCTGTCACCTGCCTAGTTGCCCTGGGGAACATTCCAGACTATGACGTGGTTCAGTGGAGTGGCTGCTCTGTGCACATGACTCCAAGAGTCTTGGGCAATTTTCCATGTAGGGCAGAGTCTGGTGGGGATGTTGGAGAAACTCATGGAAGTTCCTGAGCTGAGCAGATGCATAGAGCTCGGGGGGAGGGAGTGACTCCCTGCCTCAGAGTCCAACAGGGAGGTGAGAAAAAACAGGGGACAGTACCTGCTTCTCACATCCCCCTCCCTGTAGGTGGGCGAAGCCGCCATCTGGCTCAACTTGGCCTCTGGGTTCAGGGTCGTAGAGGTGGGATTCAGGCTCCCTCTTCTCCCCTTCCACTGGCTCAGAGCTGGGAAGCAGGGCTAAGACTCTGCTCTTTCCCCAGTTGGAGTTCTGGAAGACAGGATAAAAATATTTTCAAGGCAGCCTGGACTCATGTGCAAAGACAGACCCTCGGTTTCCCTGTAGGAGGTCGTTTGGCTTCATTTGATTCTGGTAGTTGCTCTGAATTCCAGGATTAGTGCTTTTTCCTGTGAAACCCTCATTTCCCAGAGACCTCAGCGGCATACCCAACTTACCTCCGTAATAATTGACTGTATAGACCTTTCTTACTAAAATAGGGTTTTGGACTCAGTGATGCAGCATGTTGGGTTCTGTGAAGAATAGACCAGTTGGCTGGAGTTTACTGGGGCAGATAATGGGGGAGGGGACGACAGAGATCAAGGTCTCTGATACGGGCTTGTGGGATATAACTCTTATTCATTCATTCATTCAATCGTATTTACTGAGCACTTATTGTGTGCAGAGCACTGTACTAAGCACTTGGGCAGTTCAGGTTGGCAACATATAGAGATGGTCCCTACCCAGCAATGGGCTCACAGTCGAGAAGGAGACTAGAAGAAACTCTTAGGAAGGAGAAAGGAGACATAGGCTCTCATTTCCCTTCCATATTTACCCTACTTTCTGCATCAGTTATGCACCTGGGTCTGCATTCCTTAAGCCCTTTGATATTCACCTCACCAAATCTCCTCTACACATAAGTCCATGTCCTTTATCCTCTGTCTCCTCCCATATATGTAATTTATCTTAATCTCCCTCTTCCCCATCTACACTGTAGGCTCCTTTTGGTAAGAGATCACACCTACCAATTTTGTTGTATTGTAATCACCCATTGGTTTCAGGTTGACCTCTGTAAACGTAAAGGGCTAAATAAATACCATGGATTGCTAGAATCATGGACTGATCCATCGGGTTTTTTTTTTCAACCCCTGTCCCCCTGCCTCCCCATCTCTTATCCTAATCACCTGGCCTCCTTCTTCATTACGAATATTGAAACCATTAGGCATGATCTCCCTTTAATCTCCCCTCCTGTCCATTCCCACCCCACTTCTGCTCCTTATTCAAATCTCCCATCTTTCTCATTTTTCAGTATCTCAAGAGAACATCTCCTGCCTTCTCTCAGAATCCACCCCCTTCACTTTCACACCCATCCCCATCCCTTCACAATTTATGAAAGCATTTTCCTCTTCTCTTCTTCCCTCCATGAACATGAGGACTGTTCGCCCTCCAATGGCTTTTTCCTCACTGCTTTCAAACATGCTTATATATTCCGTTTCCTAAAAAAAAACCTCTCCCTTCTCCCCTCAACTCCCTCTAGTTATAACCCCATCTCTGTCCTACCATTCCTCTCCAAAAACCTTGATTGTGTTGTCTACACCTGTTGTCTCAAGTTCCTCTCCTCTAAATGTCTCCTTGTCCACAGTTTAAATCTGGCTTGCATTACTTCAGGCCACAGAAACTACCCTCTCAAAGGTCTCAGATGAGCTCCTTGACAAATCCAAAAGCCTTTAATCCTTCTTAATCCTCCTTGACCACTTAGCTGCCATCGGCACTGTTGACCACCCCTTTCTCTTGGAAACATTATCCAATTTTGGCTCCATTGAGAGTATCCTCTCCTGGTTCTCCTATCTCTCTGACTACTCATTCTCAGTCTCTTTCGTGGACGCCTCCTTTGTCTCCCATTCTCTATGTGTGGCAGGTTCAGTTCTGGATTGCCTTCTATTCTCCATCTACACCCACTTCTTTGGAGAATTCTAATCCCAACTCCACCACCTCTCTGCTGTGTGACCTTGGGCAAATCACTTCAATTATCTGTGCCTCAGTGATCTCAACTGGAAAATGGGGATTGGGACTGTAAGCGCACGTGGGACAAGGACTGGGTCCAACCCAATTTGCTTGTATCTACTCCAGGGCTTAGTACAGTTCCTAGCACATAGTAAGTGCTTAACAAATACCATAATTTTTATAAGTACCACCTCTATATGGTTGATTCCCAGTCTACATCTCCAGCCCTGATCTCTGTCTCTCTCTAAAGTCTCACATTTCTTCTTGCCATAAGAATATGTCTTCTTGGATATCCCCCCATTCCATTACCTCAAACCTAACAAGTCCACAACAGAACTCCTCATCTTCACACCCAAATCCTGTCCTCCCCTGATTTTCCTATCACTAATAGACAATATCATCATTCTTCCCGTCTAACAAACACATAGACTTGGGTATGGATTTGAAGGATTTAAAGGAGAGGAGAGTAATTGTAGGATATGAAGAGGGATGGCATCCCAGGCCAGAAGCAGGTCTGTGGCAAGATAGATGAGATAGAGATACAAGGAAAATTTTGACATTATCATCATCATCATCAATCGTATTTATTGAGCGCTTACTATGTGCAGAGCACTGTACTAAGCGCTTGGGAAGTACAAATTGGCAACATATAGAGGCAGTCCCTACCCAACAGTGGGCTCACAGTCTAAAAGGGGAAGACAGAGAACAAAACCAAACATACTAAAAAAATAAAATAAATAGAATAGATATGTACAAGTAAAATAAATAAATAAATAAATAGAGTAATAAATATGTACAAACATATATACATATATACAGGTGCTGTGGGGAAGGGAAGGAGGTAAGAAGAGGGGGATGGAGAGGGGGACGAGGGGGAGAGGAAGGAAGGGGCTCAGTCTGGGAAGGCCTCCTGGAGAAGGTGAGCTCTCAATAGGGCCTTGAAGGGAAGAAGAGAGCTAGCTTGGCAGATGGGTAGAGGGAGGGCATTCCAGGCCCAGGGGTTGACGTGGGCCGGGGGTCGATGGCGGGACAGGCGAGAAGGAGGTATGGTGAGGCGATTAACAGCGGAGGAGAAGAGGGTGTGGGCTGGGCTGTAGAAGGAGAGAAGGGAGGTGAGGCAGGAGGGGGCGAGGTGATGGAGAGCCTTGAAGCCGAAAGTGGGGAGTTACTGCCTGATGCGCAGATTGATTGGTAGCCACTGGAGATTTCTGAGGAGGGGAGTGATATGCCCAGAGCGTTTCCGGAAAAAGATAATCCGGGCAGCAGCATGAAGTATGGATTGAAGTGGAGAGAGACATGAGGATGGGAGATCAGAGAGAAGGCTGATGCAGCAGTCCAGACGGGATAGGATGAGAGCTTGAATGAGCAGGGTAGCGGTATGGATGGAGAGGAAAGGGTGGATCTTGGCAATGTTGCGGAGCTGAGACCGGCAGGTTTTGGTGATGGCTTGGATGTGAGGGGTGAATGAGAGAGCGGAGTCGAGGATGACACCAAGGTTGCGAGCTTGTGAGACGGGAAGGATGGTAGTGCCGTCAACAGAGATGGGAAAGTCAGGGAGAGGACAAGGTTTGGGAGGGAAAACAAGGAGTTCAGTCTTCGACATGTTGCGCTTTAGGTGGCGGACAGACATCCAGATGGAGATGTCCTGAAGGCAGGAGGAAATGCGAGCCTGGAGAGAGGGGGAGAGAGCAGGGGCAGAGATGTAGATCTGGGTGTCATCAGCGTAGAGATGATAGTTGAAGCCGTGGGAGTGAATGAGGTCACCAAGGGAGTGCGTGTAGATCGAGAACAGAAGGGGACCAAGCACTGAACCTTGGGGAACCTCCACAGTAAGAGGATGGGAGGGGGAGGAGGATCCTGCAAAAGAGACTGAGAATGAACGACCGGAGAGGTAAGAGGAGAACCAGGAGAGGATGGAGTCTGTGAAGCCAAGGTCAGATAGTGTGTTGAGGAGAAGGGGGTGGTCCACAGTGTCGAAGGCAGCTGAGAGGTCGAGGAGGATTAGGACAGAGTAGGAGCCGTTGGATTTGGCAAGCAGGAGGTCATTGGTGACCTTTGATAGGGCAGTTTCCGCGGAATGTAGGGGACGGAAGCCAGACTGGAGGGTGTCGAGGAGAGAGTTGTTGTTGAGGGCATTAGAGGAATAAATTGTGCTGGGTGAGCTGTAGGAGGAAAGACCTGAGATGAGATAGGAGGGGAGGAAGTGAATGAGTGGTTTAAAGTTGATGGTAAGGGTTTTCTGTTTTATGGGGAGATGGAGGTTCTTGAGGAGTGAGGAAACACGTCCTGAGCATTTTTGTGTAGAAAAATGAACCAGGGAGCAGATTAAAGTATGGACTGGAGTAGTGAGAGACATAAAGCTGGGAGGTCAGCAAGGAGGCTGATTCCGTTATCTAAGTGGGATAGGACAAGTGCTTGAATTCATTTGGTAGCAGTTTGGATGGAGAGGAAAGGATGGATTTTAGCAATGTTGCGAATGTGGAACCAACACGATTTAGTGATGGACTGAATATGTAGGTTGCCGGAGAGCAAGAAGTCAAAGATAACACCAAGTTTGAGGTTCAACTTTCACAGCACTGCTACAATCCTCCCTTTCCTCTCCATCCAAACTGCCTATATAACAACCCATGGTAATTCATGGTAATTAGCACGTTAACCTTACCCCTCCTTGATTACTGCATCAGCCTCTTTGCTTACCTCCCTGCCTCCTGTCTATCCCCACTCAAGACCACACTCCACTCTGCTGTCTGGATTATCTGCTGGATCATTTTCCTCAGTCAAGTTCATCCCTGCATGCCTTAACTCTGCCAACTCCACTGCCCAGCAAATTTCTCCATATTTATTGACACCCATGCCCATGGCCCTCATCAGTTGTTCCAGTGGTTTAATTTCCTCCGCAAACCACAAGTCTCTCTGCCTTCCCAATCCCTAGCCACTCAAGACCTGGCTACCTACTTTATTGAGGAAACTAGATCTATCAGACTTTATCTCCCTAACATCTCTCCTGCTCCTCGCCAGTTCCTGCCCGTTCTTCAATTTTCCCACCATTCCCAGCGTACATAAAGAGGAGATCTCCAGTGTTCTCTCACAATCCACCCCCTTTAGCTGTACATTTGTCCACATCCCTTCGCACCTTATCGAAACACTTACTGCATTCCTTCTTCCCTCCCAGTCTATCTTCAACAGTTTGATCTCCATTGGCCTTTTCTCCACTGCTGTCAAGTATGCTAATGCCACCCTTATCCTAAAAACAAACCTTCCCTTAACCCCATGAATCCCTCCGGTTATTGCCCCGTCTCCCTCCTTTCATTCCTTTCCAAACACCTTGAGCACGTTTTCTGCATCCACTATCTTAAGTTCCACTCTTCCAGTTCTCTCTTAACTCCCTCTAATCTAGCTTCTACTTCACTGTACAAAAACCACCCTCTCCAAGTTCTCAAATGATCTCCCGCTTGACAGATCCAGTGGCCACTGCTCCTTTCTAATCCTCCTCGACCTCTAAACTGTCTTCCACACCATCGACCACCCCCTTCTCCTCAAAATGTTATCCAACCTCAGCTTCACTGACACTGTCCTCTCCTGGTTCTCCTTCTATCTATCTGGCCACTCTTTCTCAGTCTCTTTCGTGGGCTCCTCCTCTACCTCCCACTTCCTAACTGTGGGTGTCCCCCAAGGATCAGTTCTGGGTCCCTTCTATTCGCCATCTACTCTCACCTGGAAAATCATTCACTCTCATGGCTTCAACCACATCTCTATGCAGATGATTCCCAAATCTACATCTCTAGCACTGATCTATCTCCCTCTCTGCAATCTCACATTTCCTTCTGCTTTCAGGACATTTCTATTTGGATGTCCTGCTGTCAACTGAAACTTAACATATCCAAAGCAGAACGCGTGACCTTTCCACCTAAACCCTGTCCTTTCCTGACTTTCTCATTACTGTAGACCACGCCACCATTGTTCCTGTCTCACAAGCTGTTAACCTTGGCTTCATCCCTGACTCCTCTCTCTCATTCAACCCACATATTCAGTTGCAAAATCTAGTTGGTTCAACCTTCACAACATTGTTAAAATCATTTCTTTCCTATCTAACCTGCTACCACGGTAATCCTATCACTCCTTCATTATCCTAACAGCTCCCTTGCTGACCTCCCTGCCTCATGGTTTCCCCAACTCCAGACTGTATTTCACTTTCCTACCTGGATCATTTTTCTACACTCACGAGAACTCCCAGTGGTTGCTCATCCATCTCCTTATCATACAGAAACAACTTTCTATCAGCTTTGAAGCCCTCAATCATCCTGTACCCTCTTATCGTACTTTCCTGATTTCCTACAATAGCCCAACCCTCACACTTCACTCCTGTAGTGCCAACTTGATTGCTGTAGCTCTATGTCATCTCTTTTAAAACCTACCCCTTACCCAATGCCTCCCATTGACCTGGAGCTCTGTTTCCCTCCATATACAACAGACTACCACACTCCCCACATCTTCTTCAAGGAGCCTACTTCAATCACATCCTTTTTTCCCCTACTCCCTCTCCCTCTCACTCGAAATCACCTTTCAATTAGTACCCTTTAAGCACTTAATATTCACTGCACCCTCCTCCTCACTGCATGTGCGTACATACCCATAATATATTTATTTGCATTAACATCTATCTCCTCCTCTAATAACAATAATAAAAATAATGGCATTTATTAAGGGCTTACTATGTGGAAAGCACTGTTCCAAACGCTGAGGGGGATACAAGGTGATCAGTTGTCCCGCGTGGGGCTCACAGTCTTCATCCCCATTTTACTGGTTCGATAACTGAGGCACAGAGAAGTGAAGAGACTTGCCCAAAGTCACCCATCTGACAAGCAGCAGAGGCAGGATTGGAACCCGTGACACCTGACTCCCAAGCCCGGGCACTTTCCACTGAGCCAGGCTCCCCTAGACTGTGAGTTCATATGGCCTGGGAATGTGTCTACCAAGTTTGTTTTATTGTACACTCTCAAGTGCTTCATATGGTTCTCTGCAAATAATAAGTAAATAAGTCAGTCAGTAAGTAAATACCATTGGTTGATTGATTGATTGATTGATGAAAATCTTCTCAGTCCCTCGGTCCCATTTCCCATCCTGTCCTCTTCTGCTCTCTGTTCTTCAGGCCTTACTCCTTTTCCTCCAGATTTCCCCCTCTTGCCTCATCCACCAGGACTCTCTCCACAAGGCTCAGCTGTAATTACCAAGATCCTTCTTCACAGATTTCTTTCAATCAGTCAAACAAACAGTGGTATTTATTGAGTGCTTGCTGGTGCAAAACCCTATACTAAGCTTTTGGGAGGGTGCAACACAGCAGAGTTTACAGGTACTTTCTCTGCCCACAAGGAGCTTCCAGTCCTAGCTTACAGCTTCCTCTCAACTCCCTGTGCTCTGTTTCTTCAGGCTCATCTTCATGTTCAAGTTCACTCCCAGCAGTATTCGCAATCTTGTGGTGTGGAGATCAGTTTCTCCCATAGGTACAAGTTGTTAATAATAATAACAATAATAATAATAATGATGGCATTTGTTAAGCACTTACTATGGGCCAAGCACTGTTCTAAGTGCTAGGAGCGATACAAGGTAATCAGGTTGTCCCACATGGGGCTCACTGTCTTAACCCCCATTTTCCAGATGAGATGACTGAGGCACAAAGAAGTTTAGTGACTTGCCCAAAGTCACACAGCTGACAAGTGGCAGAGATGGTATTAGAACCCATGACCTCTGACTCCCAAGCCCTTGCTCTTTCCACTGAGCCACTCTGCAAATTCAGTTTCTGTGGAGCTTTTGAAGGGGAGAAGTCAGGGCAGATAGGGGCTGGTAGGAAGTTTGGGATACTGGGGAACATGAATTGGGGATGAGGGGTGAAACTATTAAACTCTTCGAAACATGGAGGCTGTGAGAGGGGAATATTTCCCCAAGGGTTTCTGGGAACCCACAATATTTTCTGGACAAGGAGGGACTTGGGGTTTTGACTGTGGATGAGGCGCCTACATCCACTTTGTGCCTGTAGTGGTATCAGCTTCCTGTCCTGTAGGATCAGAAGTGGAGCCGCTCACTCATGGCCACTGATTCTCAATCACTTTTGTGGACTCCCCCCCTGCCGATCCCACCCCAACTGTGGGAGTCCCTCAAGGTTCAGTTCTGGGTCCCCTTTTATTCTCCATCTGCACACACTCCCTTGAAGATCTCATTTTGTCCCAGGGTTTCAACTACCACTTCTATGTGGATGATTCCCAAATCTAAATCTCCAGCTCTGAACTCCCTCTCTCTCTCTCTCTCTCTCTCTCTCTCTCTCTCTCTCTCTCTCTCTCTCTCTCTCTCTCTCTCTCTCTCTCTCTCTCTCTCCTGCCTCATATTTCTTTTTGCCTTCAGAACATCTCTATTTGGATGTCCCCTCCAACACCTCAAACTTAAGATGTCAAGGGAGGGGTTTGGTGTTTGACCATAGATGGGGTGTCTTCATCTACCCTTGTTCTAATAGTGGTATCACCTTAATTTCCTGCAGGATCAGTATTGAAGCCACTTTGGGTAGTTGGGCTCTTAATCATGAGTGACCAATCCGGGACCTCCTTCCACTAGCCTGACATTCACCCAGATCCAACATCACTAGGGTGCATCTTCTTCGTGCCCAGAAGGGGGTCTATCTTGGGAGTCAGGGGAGAGTCACGTCCAGGGGTAGGATGGTTCTGTTAATAGTTAGGGGCAGGGTAGGGCCAGGATGACCCTAAGGATCTAGGCCCACTTGGCACAGAACAGAGCAGGCTGTGAGTGGAGACAGGATGATTTAGGGCAGACTTTAGGCAAGAAA
The DNA here is from genome assembly GCF_015852505.1 of Tachyglossus aculeatus. Taxonomy (NCBI): domain Eukaryota; kingdom Metazoa; phylum Chordata; class Mammalia; order Monotremata; family Tachyglossidae; genus Tachyglossus; species Tachyglossus aculeatus. Next base: position 392,673 of record NW_024044856.1, on the reverse strand, counting down.
TAGACAGAGTAGCAGCATGGCCTATTGGAAAGAGCCTGGGCATGGGAATCAGAGGATCGGCTTTCTAATCCTATATCCACCACTTGTCTGTTGTGTGACATCGGGCAAGTCACTTCACTTCACTAGGAGCTCTAGGGCTACTGTAGGAGTGAATTTCCTCTGTGGAAACATGGGTCGCTGCATGTAACTTGGATTTAAGTTTTTAATCGAATCTTTCCTATCATCCTTCCCAGCTCCTTTCAATGTGAGACTCCTGTGAGCCAGGAGGCCTGTAATACTCAGTTTGTCTAAGCCCTAGTTTTGTGCTGATAAAGCAAATGCTTGATAAATGTTTTTAATGCTGGATCTGGGAAAAAGTGAAGCTTAGTAGATAGAGCACAGGCCTCGAATTAGAAAGAGCTGGTTTCTATTCTTAGCTCCACCACTCTTCTGTTGGGTGACCCTGCACAAGTTGCTTAACCCCTCTGTTCCTGTTTGCTCATTTGTAAAATGGGGATTAAATATTTTTTCTCCCTCCCTAATTAGACTGTGAGCCCTATGTGGGACAGAGAATGTTTTCAACATAATTATCTTTTGCCTCCCCTATTTCTTAACCCACTGCTAGGCACATAGCTAGCACATGACAAATCCATAATGATTAATGACTATTGGGGCTAGGGTTCGAACCTTTCTGTGAGAGCAGGTTGAAGGAAGGGAGCCTGGATCCCATGTGCTGTGAGCTCCCGCTCAGTTTACAGAAGATCCTGAAGTTTGTGGGGGCGGCAGAATTTCCAGATGGTGACCACCGGTTGGCATCTAATGGTGTAGAGAGCTCTAGGGACAAAGGGGACCCCAAATCTCAGGCTATTCTCTTTCAACGACATCTCCAATCAGTCACCAACTCCTATGGGTTCTACCTGCAGAACATCTCTAGAACCCATCCCTTCATCTCCATCCAAACTGCCACCAAGCAAGTCTGAGCATTTGTCAAATCCTGCAGTGTCCACTGGTTAAGCCTACTCACTGATCTCCCTGCCTCCAGCCTTCCCCCACTCCAGGTCATACCCTACTCTGCTGCCCAGATCATTTCTGGAAAATCAGACTATACCTAACATTGAAAAAAAACCCAGGGGTTGCCCATCCTTGTCCGCATCAAGCAGAAACTCCTTGCCATTAGCTTTAAAGCACTCAATCAGCCCTCTCCCTCCTAATAAAAATAATAACAATGATGGCATTTGTTAAGTACTTACTATGTGTGAAGCACTGTTCTAAGCGCTGGGGGGATACAAGGTGATCAGGTGGTCCCACGTGGGGCTCACAGTCCTAATCCCCATTTTACAGATGAGGTAACTGAAGCACAGAAAAGTTAAGCGACTTGCCCAAGGTCACACAGCAGACGTGGCAGAGCCTGAATTAGAACTCATGACCTCTGACTCCCAAGTCCGGACTCTTTCCACTGAACCACGTTGATTCTCTAACCTAATCTAATCTAATGCTTCCTACTTATCCTCGCTCATCTCCCACTACAACCCAGTCAGTACACTCTGCTTCTGTAACAGGACCCTATTTACTGTACTCTGTCTTATCTCTCTCGCTGTTGACCCTTTGCTCACATTCTTCCTCTGGCCTCCAGCTTCCTCCCTTTTCATATCTGACAGACAACAACTCTCCCGATCTTCAAGGCTCTACTAAAATCATATTTCCTCCAGGTATGCTTCCTTGACTAACCTCTCATCTCCCCAGACATGTTCTCCCTTGTGCATCTCTCATGCACTTATGTTAATTCCCCCTAGCACTTTGATATTAACACCACTCCAGAGCCGTGATGATGTACGAATACTTCTACTCTGTTGCTTCTTCTATCTGTAATTGCTTTTCTTGTCTGTCTCCCCCTCTAAACTTAAAGTGCCTAGTGGGCATGGATGGTGTCTACCAAATGCATCATTCTCTCCCAAGGGCTAAGAGCGTTCATTCATTTATTCAATTATATTTCTTGAGTGCTTACTGCTGCACTAAGCCCTTGGAAGAGTACAATGCAATAATAAACAGACACTTTCCCTGCCTCCAACAAGCTTACAGTATAGAGTCAGGGAGATGGACATTAATATAAATGAATAAATTATGGATACATACACTTAGTGCTATGGGTCTGGGAGGGGGGAAGAATAAAGCAAGTAAGTCAGAGTGATGGAGAAGGAAATGTGAGAAGAGGAAAGGGGAATATAGTCAGGGAGCTGTGCCTCCAATAAGGCTTTGAAGCTGGGGAGAGTGTTTGTGGCATTTGAGGAGGAGGGCGTTCCAGGCCAGAGGCAGGATGTGGTTCAGAGGTCAGCAGCGAGATAGACGAGATGGAGGTACAGTGAGAAAGTTCACATTAGAGGAGCAAAATTTTGTGGGCTAGGTTGTAGTAGGAAAGTAGCGAGATGATGTAGGAGGAGAAAGGTAATTGCATGCTTCAAAGCCAATGGTGAGGAGTATTTATTTGATGTGAGCCCATTGTTGGGTAGGGGCTGTCTCTGTACGTTGCCGACCTGTACTTCCGAAGCAATTAGTACAGTGCTCTGCACCCAGTAAGCGCTCAATAAATACGATTGAATGAATGAATGAATGAATGAATGTGGAGGTGGCTGTGCAATCACGGAAGGTTTTTGAAGAGTGGGGAAACATATCCTGAAAGTTTTTGTAGAAAAATGATCCAGGCAACAGAGAGAAGTATGGACTGGAGTGGGGTGAGTCAGGTGGCTGGGACGTCAGCAAGGAGGCTGATAAAGTAATCCAGATGGATTTGGATGAGTGATTGTATTAACGTGGTAGCAGTTCGGATGAAGAGGAAAGGGCAGATTTTGGAGATGTTTTGAAGGTGGGACTGGCACCACCTTTAGTGATGGATTGACTATGTGGGTTGAAAGAGAATGAGGAGTCAAGGATAACACCAAGGTTATGGGCTGGTGAGACAGGAAGGATGGTGCTGCGGTCTACGATGATGGGAAAGTCAGGGGAAGGACAGGGTTAGGGTGGGAAGATAAGAAGTTCTGTTTTGGACATGATAAGCTTGAGGTGACAGGAAAACATGCAAGAAGAGATGGCTTGAAAGCAGAAGGAAATGCGAGACGGCAGAGAGGGAGAAATATCAGGGCTGGAGATGTATATTTGGGAATTGCCATAAGCCCGCCTCTGGGAATTCACCTTCCTCTACTTTCAGGCACTCAGGACAAGTGTTAAGTGAAAAGTGAAAGAATCCTCTCCTGGGTCTCCTCTAATCTCTCGCTCCGTCCCTTCTCCCCTCCTTAACTTCCATCTTCAACCGCTCACTCTCCACTCGTTCGTTCCCCTCTGCCTTCAAATATGCCCATGTCTCTCCCATCCTAAAAAAAACCCTCTCTTGACCCCACCTCACCTTCTAGTTAACGCCCCATATCCCTCCTACCATTCCTTTCCAAACTCCTTGAACGAGTTGTCTACATGCGCTGCCTCGAATTCTTCAACACCAACTCTCTCCTCGACCCCCTCCAGTCTGGCTTCCGTCCCCAAGTTCCACGGAAACTGCCCTCCCTAAGGTCACCAATGACCTCCTGCTTGCCAAGTCCAACGGCTCATACTTTATCCTAATCCTCCTTGACCTCTCAGCTGCCTTCGACACTGTGGACCACCCACTTCCCCGCAACACGCTATCCAACCTTGGTTTCACAGACTCCGTCTTCTCCTGGTTCTCCTCTTATCTCTCCGGTCATTCATTCTCAGTCTGTTTTGCAGGCTCCTCCTCCCCCTCCCATCCCCTTACTGTGGGGTTTCCCCAAGGTCAGTTCTTTGTCCCCTTCTGTTCTCAATCTATACTCACTCCCTTGGTGACCTCATTCGCTCCCACTGCTTCAACTATCATCTCTACGCTGATGACACCCAAATCTACATCTCTGCCCCTGCTCTCTCCCCCTCCTTCCAGGCTCGCATCTTCTCCTGCCTTCAGGACATCATCTGGATGTCTGCCCGCCACCTAAAACTCAACATGTCCAAGACTGAACTCCTTGTCTTCCCTCCCAAACCCTGCCCACTCCCTGACTTTCCCATCACTGTTGATGGCACTACCATCCTTCTCGTCTCACAAGCCCGCAACTTTGGTGTCATCCTCGTCTCTGCTCTCTCATTCATCCCTCACATGCAAGCCATCACCAAAACATGCCAGTCGCAACTCCGCAACATTGTCAAGATCCGCACTTTCCTCTCCATCCAAACCGCTACCCTGCTTGTTCAAGCTCTCATCCTATCCCGTCTGGACTACTGCATCAACCTCCTCTCTGATCTCCCATCCTCGTGTCTCTCCTCACTTCAATACATACTTCATGCCGCTGCCCAGATTGTCTTTGTCCAGAAACGCTCTGGGCATGTTACTCCCCTCCTCAAAAATCTCCAGTGGCTACCAATCAATCTGCGCATCAGGCAGAAACTCCTCACCCTCGGCTTCAAGGCTCTCCATCACCTTTCCCCCTCCTACCTCACCTCCCTTCTCTCATTCTACAGCCCAGCCCGCACCCTCCACTCCTCTACCGCTAATCCCCTCACCGTGCCTCGTTCTCGCCTGTCCCGCCGTCGACCCCCGGCCCACGTCATCTCCCTGGCCTGGAATGCCCTCCCTCTGCCCATCCGCCAAGCTAGCTCTCTTCCTCCCTTCAAGGCCCTTCAAGGTGAGAGCTCACCTCCCCCAGAAGGACTTCCCAGACTGAGCTCCCCTTCCTCTCCCCCTCGTCCTCCTCTCCTTCCCCCCGTCTTACATCCTTCCCTTCCCCACAGCACCTGCATATATGTATATATGTTTGTACATATTTATTACTCTATTTATTTATTTATTTATTTTGCTTGTACATATGTATTCTATTTATTTTATTTTGTTAATATGTTTTGTTTTGTTCTCTGTCTCCCCCTACTAGACTGTGAGCCCACTGTTGGGTAGGGACTGTCTCTATACGTTGCCAACTTGTACTTCCCAAGGGCTTAGTACAGTGCTCTGCACACAGTAAGTGCTCAATAAATACGATTGATTGATTGATTGATTATTTCTCTGGCCACTGATTCATAGTCTCTTTCATGGGCTCCTCCTCTGCCTCCCACTTTCTATTTCTGGGTGTCCCTCAAGGTTCAGCTCTGGGTCCCCTTCTTTTCTCCATCTACACCCACTCCCATGGAAAACTCATTCACTCTCATGGCTTCAACTAACAGACGAATTCCCAATCTACATCTCCAGCCCTGATCTCTATTCCTCTCTATTTCACATTTCCTTCTGCCTTCAGGGAGGACATCTCTACTTGGATGTCCTGCCATCACCTCAAACATAACATGTTGAAAACAGAACTCCTTATCTTTTTACCCAAACCCTAGCATCCCCATAACTCTCCCATCACTATAGAAACCACCATCTTTCCTATCTCACAAACCCCTATCCCTGGCATTTACCTTGACTCCTCTCTCTCATTCTATCCCCAAATTTAATCAGTCACTGAGTGCTGATGGTTTAACCTTCACTACATCTCTAAAATCTGCACTTTCCTCTCCAACTGAACTGCTACCACAGTAATCCTATTCTGCCTCGATTACTATATCAGGCTCCTTGCTGACCTCCCTGCCTCCTCTCTCTCTCCACTCCAATCTGTACTTCATATTGCTGCTAGTGTCATTTTTTCTGAAATAAATTTTCAGCCCATGTTTCCACATTCCTCAAGAACCTCCAGTGGTTGTCCTTTCACCCCCACATCAAACAGAAATCCTTGCCATCGGCTTTAAAGCACTCAATCAACTTGCCCCCTCCTGCCTCATCTCCTCATCTGCTACTCCATCATGCTGCTATCCTTCTACAACTCAGCCTTGGCACTTCACCTCTTTAATGCCCACCTACTGACTACACTGCCAACTTAATCAGTGTACCTCAATTCTGTCTATCTTGCCACCAACCACTCACACACGTCCTGCTTCTGGCCTGGAACTCCTACCCTCTTCATATCCAATGGAAAATTACTCTCCCTACCTTCAAAGCCTTACTGAAAGGACATCTCTTCCAAGAGGCCTTCCCTGACTAAGCTCTCATTTCCTCTTCTCCCACTTTTTACATTGCCCTTGCACTTGGATTTACTCCCTTTATTCACCCTTCCTAAGTTCCACCACATTTATGTACATCAGGAGTAATTTATTTATTTATATTAATGTCTGTCTCACTCACTAAAATGTTAAGTTGCTGGGGGACTGAAACATGTATACCTAGTCTGTTATGTTGTTTCACTGTTCTCTCCTAAACTCTTAATGCAGTGCTCTGCATAACGGTAAGAGCTCAATAAATACTATTAATTGATTATTCCAAAAAATGTTTTCAGGAAATTAATGATCTGCTAACAGAAAACTCACAATTCCCATTCCCACTGCCTGCTTCTCCTCATCCCATCCCACAACTGCCTGAACTACTGCCATTGCCCCATGCTGAGGATTGTGCATAATTGCTAACATTTCCCCCTGCATTGAGAAGGAAGGTTCTGGGTTGTTAAAGCCTATTAGAACCTTGAGTTACTACCTACCATACTTCATGCTGCCCATACTTCATGCTGCTGCCCGGATTGCCTTTGTCCAGAAACGCCCTGGGCATGTTACTCCCCTCCTCAAAAATCTCCAGTGGCTACCAATCAATCCGCGCATCAGGCAGAACCTCCTCACCCTAGGCTTCAAGGCTCTCCATCACCTCGCCCCCTCCTACCTCACCTCCCTTCTCTCCTTTTACAGCCCAGCCCGCACCCTCCACTCCTCTGCCGCTAATCTACTCACCGTACCTCGTTCTCGCCTGTCCCGCCGTCGACCCCCGGCCAACGTCATCCCCCCAGCCTGGAATGCCCTCCCTCCGCACATCCGCCAAGCTAGCTCTCTTCCTCCCTTCAAGGCCCTTCAAGGTGAGAGCTCACTTCCTCCAGGAGGCCTTCCCAGACTGAGCCCCCTCCTTCCTCTCCCCCTCGTCCCCCCTCCATCCCCCGTCTTACCTCCTTCCCTTCCCCACAGCACCTGTATATATGTATATATGTTTGTACATATTTATTACTCTATTTATTTATTTATTTATTTTACTTGTACATATGTATTCTATTTATTTTATTTTGTTAATATGTTTGGTTTTATTCTCTGTCTTCCCCTTCTAGACTGTGAGCCCACTGTTGGGTAGGGACTGTCTCTATATGTTGCCAACTTGTACTTCCCAATGCTTCCCAAGCGCTTAGTACAGTGCTCTGCACACAGTAAGCGCTCAATAAATACGATTGATTGATACCTAGAGTACCGCATAATTGCAACACATCTTCTGGATCCGAATTCCGAGAGCATTTCAGACCCTCTCAGCTCTGGTGTCTTATTCTTCAGGCCTTTATGCTGAAGTGGAGGCCGAGTTCATGAGGCTCCCAGCCAATTCCAGGAATCGTCCTGTGATGCTTGGCCTGGGAATCCGGGGTAGGGGGGCAGGGGAGGGTGGAATAGTGGGATGGTTTCTTGAGCTGCAGGAGCGGCTTCATTTATGAATCCTCTGTGACCAGGAACAATGGGACAAAGGACCACAGGCACAACACTCACATGCAAGACTTAGGTAGAGCCCTTTTAGGAGGGGAGAGTAAGAGAGCCCGGGAATATCCTTGCCAACTTTGAAAAGACTGTGGGGAGGTTTTTTATGGTATTTGTTAAGCCCTTGCTATGTCCCTAGCATTGTACTAAATGCTGGAGTAGAAACAAGATACTCAGATTGCACACACTCCCTACCCCTATGAGGGCTCACCTTCTAAGAAGGGGTGAGTAAGATTTGATCTTTATTTTATCAATGAGGAAACTGAGGCATAGAGAAGTTAAGTGAATTTTCCAAGGCCATATAGCAGATAAATGGTTGAGCTAGGATTAAAAACCAGTCTTCTGACTCCCAGCTCTGAGTATATCCACTAGGTCATGGTGCTTCTCTAAATTGCCTAAGTGTGTAATGGATGAGTAAGTAGAAATTCATCTCTATTAGTCACCCAGTCCATGAATTGAAGAAGTCTCTCTCCCTCTCCCTGCCTACCCCCCACCTCTCTCTCTTTCTCCCTCTCCCTTTGTCTCTCTCGTTTTCCATCCCTTTCTTCTTGTTTCCAGTCTCGCAAAGCTGGAGCATTGAACGGGATCCCCCCAGAGTGGTGGAAAACAACAGTCTAAATGGGGAGGGGAGAGAGGGAGCTCAAGAAATAGGAGCGTCGCCAAGCCCCTCAGATATACCCAGCCAGTTCTTCAGCCAGTCAGGCATTCACTGGACCACATCGTGGAGAAATCAGGTGACCTTTTCCTGCCCCCAATTTGGTGGTGTCTGTGGGAGCCTTGGAGGGGTGCTGTCTGATGTGACCATAACTGAACTCCTTACCTTCCCACCCAAACCCTGTACTCCCCGTTATTTTCCCATCATTGTAGACAGTACCAACATCCTTCATGTCTCACCAGCCCGTAATCCTGGTGTTATTCTTGATTCCCCTCTCTCTTTCGACCTACATATTCAATCCATTACTAAATCCTGTCGGTCCCACCTTCACAACATTGCTAAAACCCACCCTTTCTTCTCCATCCAAACTTTGGCCACGTTAATACAGTCACTCATCTCATCCCTCCTGTACTGCTGCATCAGCCTCCTTGTTGACCTCCCAGTCTCCTGTCTCTCCTCACCCCAGCCCATACTTCACTCTGCTGCCTGGATCATTTTTCTACAAAAACATTAAGGGCATATCACCCTGCTCCTCAAAGAACTCCCGTGGTTGCCCATCCACCTCCACATCAAAGAAAAACATCTTGCCATTGGCTTTAAAGCACTCCACCACCTTGCTCCCTCCTACCTCATCTTACTTCTCTCCCTCTACACTTCCCTCTTCTAGTACCAACCTTCTCACTGCCCCTTACTCTCACCTGACTCACTTCTGACCCCTGACCCACTTCCTACCTCTGGTCTGGAACACCCACTATCCTCAAATCCAACAGATAATTACTCTCCCCACTTTCAAAGACTTTTCGAATGTGCATCTCTTCCAAGAGGTCTTCCCAAACTAGGCTTCCCCTTTCCTCTTCTCCCACTCCCTTCTGCATTGCCCTGACTTTCTCTTTTATCTTTCCCTCTCCCTGTACCACACCACCTATGTACATATCTGTACTTTATTGATTTATATTGATGTCTGCCTTCTCCTTCTAGACTGTAAGCTCGCTGTGCCCAGGGAATGTATCTGTTTATTGTTGTATTGTACTTTTCCAAGTACAACACTATACTACACTATACAACACTATATTAAAGTGTTCTGCACACAGTAAGTGCTCAATAAATACCATTGAATGAATGAAGGAAGGAAGAAGGAAAGCTCATGGAGGGCTAAAGATTACTGTCCTCTACAAAGGCAGATGCTGTCTTGGAGAGAAGAATTTTTTAATGGTGATTGTTAAGTGCTTACTATGTGTCAGGCACTCTACTAAGTGCTAGGGTAGATATAAGATAATCAAATTGGGCTCAGTCCGTGGTCCCATATAGGGCTCACAATCTTAATCCCCATTTTACAGATGAGGTACCTGAGGGACAGAGAAGTAAAGTGACTTGTCCAAGCTCACACAGCAGACAGGTGGCAGAGCTGGGAAAAGAACCCAGACCCTTGTGACTCCCAGCCACATGTTCTATTCACTAGATCATGCTGATTCTCAAAACTCTTGACACACTATCCCTGTGGTCTGACCAGGTAATGGCCTTTACATTCTTGCCTCATCAACTGGGGTTGGCAAAGATCCCACAGTATCTTTCCTCCCCTCTTCCAAGCCACGGGCAAGTGGGGGCAGTGTTATCCATAGTAGTGAATCTCCCCAAACCATGAGGAATTGTGGTTTGATCATGTTCCCCAAAATGCATTGTATTGTCCTCGCTGACACTGATGCTCACCTGCCACGTTTCTGGTCATCCACTCAGTTGAACAAGGTTTCCCTGCAGGTTTTCATATAGGCCTGGCAAGACAAACCCCAGAAGTGTTTACTGCCATCACCAGACAGGCCTCTCCTAGGCCACGACCAATAGGATTGAGAATGAACAGTCAGTGTTGCCTTTGCAGACATGCACTCTGGGAATGTGGGTTTCTGCCTTTTGGAGGACTTCTTAACGGCCCATGGTCATTCTTGATTAAGACCTGATGCGTCCTTACACACTTCTGACCTTGAGCTGTTGCCTCAAAAACCGTCAGGTGAGACTTACTGCTGCTCCCTACGATGTGAGCCCCCCCCAGCCCCCCTCAAAATGTGAGCTCATTGTGGGCGGATAATGCCTCTACGAACTCTGTTGTATTAACCTCTCCGTGTGCCTAGTGCAGTAACCAGCACACAGTAAGCTCTCAAAAAAAAACGACTGATTGGATTGATTGATTGAGTGGCCATCCACAGGGTCCGACCTTCTGTGGACTAATGGACCTTCCAAAAGGGGAGCCTGCCTCCGGAGACCCCGACTGCTCCCAAGAACCACTTCTGTGAAAGAGCCCTGATAGGCTGTGATTGTCCCTGGAGTTTCAAGGAAAGGCAAATCTCCAGAAGAAACTGTTATCTTCCCCACACCCTGAATCCTAAGAGTATTTGTGTGGAATTCAGGGCAGAATATGTGGGGTGGAAATGGATCTTGTACATGGGACCTCAGAACAAGAATCTCCCATTATGCTGAAGTAGTTGGGGGTGAGATGGTGAAGCCCGAAGGGTTCTCACACTGAGTAAATTTATCATCCCCATGCAGTCCTGTCTTGTTGGAAGGTGGAGCATCTGATCGCTGGACATATCCTAGACTGTGGGGGCGGACTGGACACACAGGGTCCTCTGATGTGGTTACTGGGGGCACGAGTGTGTGAGGCCTATGGCCAGCTTCCTCAGGGTCGTTAACTGTCCTAGTCACCACTCTCAGCCACCTGCCCCATGTGAAGGCTGCCAAGCCCAGAGTCGCTTCGCTGTCTTAACGATTTTGACCCCTTCCTCACCTTCCTTCTCTCCTTTTCCATGCCCACTCTGATCCTCGGAGACTTCAACATCCAAATGGATATCCCTGGTGACTCCTCTGCCACCTGTCTTCTATCTCTCCTTGACGCTGCCAACCTCCTGCACCACCCCACCTCGCCCACTCACCAACTTGGTCACACCCTCGACCTCGTCATCTCCTACCGCTGCACTATCTCCACTCTAACCAACTCTGAAATCCCTCTCTCTGATCATAACCTTCTCACCTGCCTCCTCACTCACACTCCTCTCCCCTGTAAATCTATATTACTACCTCACAGAGACCTCCGCTTTCTCTACCCCATCCACCTTTCTGAGCACGTCACACCCCACCTCGCCTCCTGTTCCTCTCCTCTCTACCCAATCTTGATTATCAGATTACTGCTCTCAACTATATCTTCTCTACTCAGCTCGACTCGCTCGCTCCCCTTTCCCTTCGCTGCTCTTGTACCACTAACCCACAGCCCTGGATCACTGCCACTGCCCACCTCCTTAGCTCTTATGCTCGAGATGTTGAACGCTGCTGGCAAAAATCTAAACACCAAGCCAATCTCGTTCACTTCAAGTTTATCCTTTCCTGCCTTAACTCTGCCCTCTCCTCTGCCAGACAAAACTATTTCTCCTCCCTTACTGACACCCATGCCCATCATCCCCGTCAGATTTTCCGTACATTTAACTCCCTTCTCAGGCCCCCTGTTCCTCCCCCTCCTCCTTCCCTCACCCCAACGATCTAGCCTTCTACTTCATTAGTAAAATTAACTCCATCAGGCCTGAGCTCCCTAAAGTCACTTCTCCCCCTTCTCCAACGCCCCGGCACTAAACCCTCTACGCTACTCTCCCATCCTTCCCAGCAGTATCCTCAGATGAGATCTCCTCCCTCCTCTCAAGTGCTACTCCGGCCACCTGTGCTTCTGACCCCATTCCCTCTCATCTTATGAAATCTTTCGCCCCGTCCCTCCTCCTCTCCTTAACTTCCATCTTCAACTGCTCACTCTCCACCGGTTCCTTCCCCTCTGCCTTCAAACATGCCCACGTCACCCCCATCCTAAAAAAACCCTCTCTAGACCCCACCTCCCCTTCTAGTTATCGCCCTATCTCCCTCCTATCATTCCTTTCCAAACTCCCTGAACGAGTCGTCTACATGCACTGCGTCAAATTCCTCAACGCCAACTCTCTCCCTGACCCCCTCCAATCTGGCTTCCATCCCCTACATTCTACCGAAACCGCCCTCTCAAAGGTCACCAATGAACTCCTGCTTGCCAAATCCACCCCCTTCTCCTCAACCCGCTATCCAACCTTGGATTCACAGACTCTGTCCTCTACTGGTTCTTCTCCTACCCCTCTGGCGGCTCATTCTCAGTGAGCTCCCCCTCCCCCTCCCATCCCCTTACTGTAGGGGTTCCTCAAGGGTCAGCTCTTGGTCCCCTTCGCTTCTCTATCTACACTCACTCCATTGGTGAACTCATTCGCTCCCACGGCTTCAACTGTCATCTCTACGCTGATGACACCCAAATCTACATCTCTGCCCCTGCTCTCTCTCCCTTCCTTCAGGCTTGTGTCTCCTCCTGCCTTCAAGACATCTCTATCTCGATGTCTTCCCTCCATCTAAAACTCAGTATGTCCAAGACTGAACTCCTTATCTTCCCTCCCAAACCCTGCCCTGTCCCTGACTTCCCAATCACTGTTGATGGCACTACCATCCTTCCCATCTCACAAGCCCGCAATCTTGGTGTCATCCTCGACTCCGCTCTCTCGTTCCCCCCTCACATACAATGCGTCACCAAAACCTGCCCGTCTAACCTCCGCAACATCGCCAAGATCCGCCCTTTCCTCTCCAATCAACCTGCTACCCTTAATGGTTCAATCTCTCATCCTATCCCAACTGGATTACTGCATCAGCCTCTTCTCTGATCTCCCATCCTCCTGTCCCCTCCCCACCTCAATCTATGCTTCACGCTGATACCCGGATCATCTTTGTGCAGACACGTTCTGGGCATGTTGCTCCCCTCCTCAAATATCTCCAGTGGCTACCAATCAACCTACACATCAGGCAAAAACTCCTCACTCTCGGCTTCAAGGCTCTCCATCACCTCGCCCCCTCTTACCTCACCTCCCTTCTTTCCTTCTACAGCCCAGCCCTCACCCTTCTCTCCTCTGCCACTAACGTCCTCACTGTGCCTCGTTCTCGCCTGTTCCGCTATCGACCCCAGGCCCATCTCATCCCCCTGTCCTGGAATGCTCTTCCTCCGCACATTCGCAAAGCTAGCTCTCGTCCTCCCTTCAAAGCCCTACTGAGAGTTCACCTCCTCCAGGAGGTCTTCCCAGACTGAGCCCCCTCCTTCCTATCCCCCTCCTCCCCTTCCGCATCCCCCCGCCCTATCTTCTTCCCCTCCCAACAGCACCTGTATGTATGTCTGTACACATTTATTACTCTATTTAACTTGTGCATATTTACTCTTCTATTTATTTTATTTTGTTAATATGATTTGTCTTGTTGTGTGTCTCCACCTTCTAGACTGTGATCCCGCTGTTGGGTAGGAAACGTCTCTATATGTTGCCAACTTGTACTTCCCAAGCGCTTAGTATAGTGCTCTGCACACAGTAAGCGCTCAATAAATACTCTTGAATGAATGAATGAATGAAATGCAGGGACTGGCATTGTTGTGTTGGGTGGGTAACAGAGCTCTGGGAGGATCCCCTAGTTTCAGAATCATACCCTAGCCCCCAGCCTTATATGCCTTTTCAAACTTCCTGGGGACCCAGGATGGAGAACAATTCCTAACGGTTTTTTCTTCTGATGTTTGTGAGAAAGTTTCAGGGATGCAGGTGCAGAGCTCTGGGCAAGGATAATCCCCAGGGCCCTTGAATGGCTGATTTCTCTTGTCCCGGATGGGGCTCAAGCGAAGCGACCCAAGGTTCCTCCCATTCCCAACTTCAGGCAAACCATAGCAATAGACTGGAGCCGTCATTCAAACAAGTTCATAAGCACCTCCTTTCCCCTTTTCTCGGTTTCTCCTGGATGCAGCCTCTTCCACATCTTGCTGACAGCTTCCCTGTGGTGGGAGTGGAGACTGGAGTCCAGGTCCTTGTGCTAGAGGAGAAGAGTCAGACTCCTGACTCTGATCATCCCTCACAGCTGCTCCTAGGCTCACCTCACCTCGATGCCCTCTCTGCTTACCCTGTTCCTGCTCCTCCAGCTTCCCCACTCCACCAGGGGGGAAGAGAAGACTCCCTGCTTCCTGGCCAGACGGTATCCAGCCACCTACTACAGGGATGGGGACTTGGTCATCAAAGGGTTGTTATCTCTGCAGACCATGATGGTTTTTCAGACCGAAAATTTCCAATTCATGTACAATAGTAACAGGAAGAACTATATTTCCCAGTAAGTGTTTTATGTCTTAGTGGTTATACTTATTTAATTTAATTGTGGTACTTGCTAAGCACTTAATATGTGCCAAAAACTGTTTTAAACACTAGTTGGATACAGCCCCTATCGCCCATGTGGCTCACAGTCTAAGTACGAGGGATGAGGTTTTAATCCCCATTTTACAGACGAGGTACCTGAGGCACAAAGAAGTTAAATGATCAGTCCAAAATCACACAGCAGTCATTTGGCAGACCTGGGATTAGAACTCAAGTCCTCTGATTCCCAAGCTCAGGGCCCACTGATTCTTTTGTTTTCTCCGTTTCAATGGTGACTGATGATTGGGCAGTGACTGCATCCAACACTGGGTTTCTGACCTCCCTCCTGAGACAGATCCAAATCTGCATTCCGAACCCTCAGCATCACTACACAGACTGGACTCTCTGTCCGTTCTTCTCTCCCCTTAGTTATTGTCCCTCAGATCATCCTCACGGGTTTGAAGAAGAAACACGTCACTCTACTCCTTCCACTCCCTCCCTCACCTGGCATGCATCAGAGCTGCGGCTTAGGACATAGGAAGACTTGGGACGGGTAACGCAGGAGGGGATGCAGCTTGGCTGGTGTAGGTGATTCAGGGCCCAGGGCCGGGTGATGCTTGTTGTCACTGGACTTTGTACCATATCTGTTCACTCGGTAGTACATGTCCCCTTGAATGCAGGGTGGGGGTTCAGGGTGGACCCTAGGGGCGACCACTTATGCCTCATTTCAGTTGGGTTTACAAAGACTTCCAGCGCTTCCTAGCCCTGCCGTTTGCTGTGGAGGAGATCAACAAGGATCCTGGCCTTTTATAGAATGTGTCTCTGGGGTTCAATGTCCCCGAAAACTACCACCATGCTGATAGAGCCATAGAGGGTGCCTTGATGGGGCTGTCGGGAGGACGACAGACCATCTCTAACTATAGCTGTGGGAGGCGGAAAAAGTCCGTGGCTGTCATCGGAGGAGCTACGTCTGCCCTGTCCTTCAGCATGGCGACCATCCTGGGACTCTATAAGGTCCCACATGTAGGGGACCATTCAACTCGTTTGGTGGCATCCCTGTGTAGATAAGGAACGACCAGATTGGAGGCACGTCTTTTGAAAAAGAGTTTCCCTTCACTTCTTTCAATCCCACACTGCCTGTTGAGAAGGGATGTTACTAGAAAGGAACAGTTATTCAGACACAACCTGGGGCTGTGTGTGCTTCAAAGACAAGCCAGGTCCTGAGGGTTCATTTATCGAGAGGATGTAAACGTTCAAGTGAATTACTGTCACAATAATTTCCATTGTTGTTGTATTTTCTGGCTCCTAGTGCACTTCCTGTCCATTCTGCAATTTTCCCTTTTAGAGAGGTAAGAAGAAACGTAAAAAGGAAAGATATGTGTAGGGCATGGAGTCAGCAGAGACCCTCATTCCTGGCATGAGTTTTGCTTCTTTGGTCTCTTTCATTTCTCACATCCGACCTGTTGGTACATGTTGCTGGACTTTCTTCCACAGCATTTTCCCAGATCTGCACCTTGTGTTCCATGAAAATGGTAAAGCAGACTTGTCTTGAAGCTTCTCATTTCCTAGGAAGGCTCCAATATCACCCTCCTCATTGATGTGCTTATCTGCAGATAATTTTGCTTTAATCTCTCCTGATAGTCAGGTGCAGTCTATGAAAAACCCTGTTCCATCATGAGAAAGCATCCCTTCCTCCTTGGAGACTTCAATATCCATGTGGATGTTCCCAATGACATTTATGCTGCCTGCTTCCTCTCACTCCTCTCCTTGACCTCCTGCTCCACCCCAACTTACCCACTCAACAACTTGGACACACACTCGATCTCATGCTCTCTATTGACCCTCACCAATTCTACCCTCACCAACTCTGAAATTTCTTTATAATGAAAATTACTAATTCCATTTCTTAGTTGCTTACTATAGGCCAATCTAGTACTAAGTGCTGCAGTTGTTCAGGATGATTGGGTCCCACATGGGGCTCACAGTATTAGTAGTGGGGAGAACACGTTTTACCAATCCTCAGTGGGTACCAAGGCCCAGAGAAGTTAAGCTACTTTCCAAAGTGACTTGGGCTGGCATTAGAACCCGGGGATTCTGTCTCCCAGCCTCGTGCTCTTTCCACTAAACCACACTGTTTTCAAAGGCAGGCTCCTCATCTGACTTCCATCCTCCCAACCCCTCAGCTTGGTCATCTTGGCTGTTCCCCCATAGAGACGTTCAATCTATTTATCCACACCACTTTTCTCACGTCATTGTGTCCTGTTTGGTCTCCATACCCAAACTACCCACTCTGATGCACAAATTGACCCCCTCATTACCCCCTTTCTACCGAAGTCAACTCACTAGCTCCCCTATCCCTTCACCATTACCTTACCACTAACCCAAACCCCTGGGTTACCTCCAGATCACTATTCCTTTGCTCCCGTGGACATGCCGTGGAGCAGTGCTGGCAGAAATCCAGATATCAGGCTGACTTAGTTCATGTCAAATACATCTTTACATGCTCTAACTTTCCGTCTCCCTTGCCCGGCAGAAAAACTGCTCCATGCTTATTGACTCCCATGCCCATTGTCTTTCCAGGTGTTTCAGTCATTTAAGTCCCTCCTCAAATCTAAACCATCTTTAGTCCCTCACCTGGCTATGTACCTTATGGTTAAAATTGAAATCATCAAGCATGATCTCCCTTAAATCTCCCCTGGTCCTGTCCAGTTCCTCTCTCCCCGACCCTTTTTTTTGAATCTCCCATCTTTCCCTGTAGTGTCCCAAGAGGAGATCGCCTACTTCCTCTCAAAATCTACCCCTTCTACCTGTTCTTCTGACCTTTTTCCTTTCGACCTTATCGAAACACTTGACCCTCTCTTTTTTCCTTGCTGACCACCACCTTCACCTGTTCACTATCCAATGGCTTCTTCTCCAATGCTTTCTAACATGCTCATGTATTCCCTCTCCTAAAAATAACCCTCCCTTGACCTTTCAGCTCCCTCTCGTTATAGCTCCACCTCCCTCCTAACATTCCTTTCCAAACTCCATGAGTGAGTTGTGTACATCTACTGCCTCTACTTCCTCTCCTCCAAATCCCTCCTTGCTGATTTCCTACTACAACCCAGCCCATACCTGTCGATCCTCTAATTCCAACCTAATCGCTGTACCTTGATCTCATCTATCTTGCTGATGACTTCTTGTCTATGTCCTGCCACTGGCACATAACTCGCTCCTCATTCATATCCGATAGATAATCACTTTCCAAGCCATTGTAACCTCGCTAAAGTCACGACTCTTCCAAGAAAGCTTCCCTGATCAATCCCTCATTTCCCCTACTCCCTAGCCCTTCTGGTTGGCTCTGCACCTTTTATTGGCCCCACCCTCATCCCCAAAACACTTATGTACATGCCCATGGTATATTTAAACGCCCATCTCTCCCTTTAGTCTGTTAGCCCACTGTGGGTAGGGAACATGTTTGCCATCCCGGTTATATTGTGCTCCCCTAGGAACTGAGTACAGTGCTCTGCATGCAGTAATTGCTCAATAAATGTGCCTGATTGATTAAAATCTCTTTGAGTATAGGTATTGTGCCTTTTGCCTCAATCATCCTTTCTCAAGTGGTAAGAACAGTGTTCTTCCCAGTGCAGAATAGAAATCAATACTTTTGATGGATTTACCATCTTCTCACACCTCCCACTGATCTCTGTTGTTCTCTATCCAGATCACCTATGGCCCGTTTGATCCAGTCTTCAGCGACAAAGTCCAATTTCCAACTCCCTATCAGGTGGCCCCCAGGATCTCCTCTTTGCCCCGGGGGTTTGTCCGGTTAATGGTACATTTCGGTTGGACCTGGTTCGGGCTGGTGGTGTCAGATGATATGAGAGGAGGTAGATTCCTCTCAGATATGACTGGGGAGATTGTCAGGAATGGTGTCTGTGCAGCATTTACCGAGAAGATCCTCAATGAGATGTTGAACATGTATTCAATCTGGAAAGTCTACTACAGGGTGACGGCTACATCATCCACAGTGATGGCTGCCTATGAGGATTCAGAGTCACTAATCCCTCTGAAATATGTGATAGAGAGTTTTGAGCTGTCCAAGATGGTTTTGATCACCACCTTTCACTGGGACTTTACTTTGAGCGTTGGGAAAGTAACAAATAACTACAACTTTCATGGAACTTTCACTATGGCAACCTTGTTGAAGAAGTTCCCGGGTTCAGAGATTTTTTACGGACGGTTAGACCAGAAAAATACCCAGAATTCATTTTCTTGGAGGAATTCTGGGAGTCTGCCTTTGACTGTTCCCTTTCATTTCCTGAACTCGGTGGAAAAAAATGCTCAGAAAATGCGTCCTTGGAGTTGTTGCCTTTGTACCATTTTTCCCTGACGATGTCTGCCTTGAGTTACAGTGTGTACAATGCCATGTATGCTGTTGTGCAGGGGCTTCAGGAGTTGCTCCTTTCCTTCTCAGACCTGGAATCTCGGGGAAACAGGGATTGTCTGGTGCCTCATCTGTGGCAGGTAATGTTCCCCCGCTGGACCGGGGGCAGCAAAATCAGTCAGTTAATCAGTGATATGTATCGAGAGCTTACTGTGTGCAGACCATAGTCCTAACCATTCAGGAGAGTACATTACAACAGAGTTGGTAGACAGATTTCTTGTCCACAAAGAGCTTTTAGTCTAGAAGTTAAAAGAGGAAGGCCTTGCTGAAGTGCAGTAGTGGAGGGTCTGATCGAAACGTACACCTTCAGAAAAGCCTCATCCGTTATCCTCTGGTATATACAAGACTGGGTTCAGAAACCGAGTCCTAGAAATCAATTCACTGAAATACAATTGCAGGTAAGAAAGAGGGGGAACACTGCCCTAATGCAAGAGGTCCCTCCTGGGCATCTGGTTAAACTCTAACTAAAATTTGACCTATAAAAAATGCATATGTTTTAATCATAGTGATTGGTGTATCAGCTGTCCCAGCCACATACATCCTGGCAAAAAAGGGAAGATCTTTCATTCCTTCCGTGGTACTTATTGAATGCTTACTGTGTGCCAAGCACTGTAATAAGTGCTTGGGAGTGCTTGGGAGTGTACCATAGAACACAGCTGGTAGACACGTTCGCTGCCCATAATGAAGAATTTGTAATTCACAATTATTATTGATCCCAATACTTATTTAAGATGTGGTGCATCGATTTCAGGGAACGGAGAACAGAGTGCTAGGCAATGCAAACTTTAAACCTAACAACATGACAAGGGACAGCATTTTTGGACGATACTGTGCTCCCCAGATAAGACCATCTGTGCGGCCTTCTTCATGCTTGATGGACAACTTAGTTGGAATAACCAACGTTATCACACTGGGGGTAGTGGAGTTGGGAGATGGTCACAGAGTGCAGCTTCATGGGTCACCATCCTCATCATCGTGATCATAGCCACTTGTCCTCATCTCTACTGTTCACAGCTCCCCACTCCTGATCTCCACAAACTAACTGCTGAATGAAAGAGGTCGACAGTGTCGCTGGTCCTAGGACGAGGCTTCCTCCCACTGTTAGGCAGACATATACCTCCCTCCCACCCTTCCCTCCTCCTTGCCTATGTAAGGATGAGATGGAAAATATTCCCATGAGTAGGTCTGTCTTCCCTGGGTTCCCTTCCATACCCTTCATTTCATGCCAGGAAATAGAGAAAAAGAGAGAAAGAGAGAGAGACTTCTTCGATTCCTGGGCTGGGTGATTGAGGTCGGGGGAGGGTGGGGGATCTGGAGAAGCAGGGCAGTCACCAGGGCCAAAGGTGGGGAAGAAGAAATCCCCTCCCTGTTGGATGATTGCTCCCAGACTCCATGTCTCCCCTGTTGCCTCCATGTGGCAGCCTTCCTGGGAAGTCATGGTGATAATGATAATAATATTGGTGAAGGTATTTACTAAGTGCTTACTAGGTGCCAATACTGTTTTAAACACTGGGGTATATAAGGGATAATCAGGTCAGACTCAGGCCTTGTCCTACATGGGGCCCACTGTTCAACGGGAAGGAAGGAAGGTATTGAATTCTCATTTTACAGACGAGAAAATTGAGGCCCAGGGAAGTTAAGCCACTTGGAGAAGTAGCACGGCATAGTGGACAGAGCCTGGGCCTGGGAGTCAGAAGGTCATTGGTTCTAATTTTGACTCAAACAAACAAATTGACCCCCACAAACCCCACTGCAGCTGATCTCACCTACCATGGGGTCAGGAGTCTGTAGAATTTCGTTTTATCCATTTCAGCTCCATGAGTTTCTGAGAAAGGGTCAGTTTGACAACTCTGCTGGAGAACTGGTGATTCTGGACGAAAACCGCAGATCTGCTGCAAAATATGACATTCTGAACTTTGTGATTTTTCCCAGTGGAAATGGTGAATTGGTGAAAGTTGGGGAGGTTGACCCCCAGGCACCCCCAGACCAAGATGTCGTCATCAATGAGGCAACGATCGTGTGGCCTGGGGGAGCTTCTCAGGTAAGAAGCCAAAGGAAATGCCCGGATGTCCTGAAGTTGTAGTCCCAGCCTTCTAGTAGTGATTGTAAAGATGGAGCACTTACTGTGTGCACAGCACTGTAACTAGACTGTAAACTGGAAGCTCGTTGTGGTCAAGGAATAGGTCTGTTCATTGTTATATTGTACTCTTCCAAGTGCTCAGTTTACAGTTCTACACACAGTAAGTGCTCAGTAAATACGATTGAATGAATGAATGAATGAATGAATGAATGAATGAATGAATACCTAGTGCTGGGAAAAAAAAACTTAGGTGGCAGTAAGACACTAACTTTGGTCCTCAAGGGGTGCATGATATGAGACCGTGAGGTGTAGGGGGAACATCTGGTGACAATTAAACACTTAATCAAGACCCTCAGCATGGGTGACTGGGGGTCCTATCAATTCTCCCAATCCCTAGGTGAAGGGGTTGAATTACGAGCCAAGGTGGTGCCGCTTCCTCCTCTAACTGTCATATGATGCCATGTGATGCCAGCCTAATGCCTTCCCCGCAGACTGCTTCCTGCCCTCAGTGCTAGGGGGTCCTGTGGATGCAGTGACACAGTCCAGCAAGGGGGATGCTGATGGAGCTCGGGTGCAGTTTATATCCCTACAGCCTGTTGTGGATAGATCATGGTGGGAGCTGGGGCTGGGGTATCCCAGAGGTGCTGTGACAGTTACCAGTGGCTATGCTCGGCCATCTCTTGGGCCTATCACAGTAGGGATTGTTTCATTTTCTGTGTGGGGTTCATGTAGAGAGAGCTCTGACTGGGCATGGCTCCCCTCTGATCACCTGCTTGGGCTGGAGCTGGTGACAGATCAGTCACCGTGGCCACAGGGTCATCTGGGGAATGTGATCCCCACATTGTTGCAGTGAAATTAGGTATTGGTGGTCATGTTAACACAGCTTGGCAAACTGGGGATATCAGAGCGTGGGAAGGGGAGTGGACATTGTGGGAGGCAGAGAGCTATTTTCCCAGGGAGAACACCGGGAGTCAATGTCAGCCCCAAGGTGGGCGAGAGGAAAATGAAAATGCTATAGCATTCATCTATTCAGAAACTTGTGCTTTCCCGTCACAGTTTCTCAGGCACATCTTTCTGGGTCCAGTAAGGAATTTAATGTTTCAGAGCTGAAGACAGCTCCCTGCAGTCAGCAAGGGTGGGAGAATGAAGGGATGCCTGAACATCATTCTTGACCCTGGGATCGGATCAAGTGGAGCCCCATCACAGATCAGAAGTGGAACCTGGTCCCCCGACTCCTTGAAACTCCTGACTCTAAGCAAGGATAAGGAAAAGGGAGGATGTGGAGGGGGGGGGGACACTTGTAGCTCAGTCCTTGGTGGGGCTCAGACCTTTATGGGAGGTGGTTGGGGAAGCCTCTAGGGGGGAGGCTCCAGGATCACCCAGGTAGGTTTAGAACTCTGGAGCTCCACCCTCACTGTCACTAACCTGTTTCTCGAAAATTCAGGCTTCACATTCGCAGTGCAGCAGGAGTTGTGGACCAGGATTCAGAAAACACGCCTGGCAAGGGATGGCCGTCTGCTGCTATTTTTGTGTCCAGTGCCCAGACGGGGAGATTTCCAACCAGACAGGTAGATGTGTGCAGAGATCCGGATCCTCACATGACCCAGAGTCTGTGGGCACGACCCAGATGGTGACAGATGAAGGGCATGGGAGACAGAGGCAACCAATGGGAAAGCCCAAGGAGCAGGCCAGAGATGGACACGCCTGACTGCAGACATGGATGTTCAGGAGTTTTTGCTCAGCAGCTCCCTTGCCTATGGACTGGGGTGACTGCAGGGTGAGGACAAGGGACAGAAAACACGATCTCGGCACTGGGCAGGGGTGCTGAGGAGAAAGCGTTGGACCAGATGGGTCAGGTTTGATGTAGAGGCAAAAATCCCAGCCTGGGCTGTGATGCTCACCTAGGTGGAGGGAAATATGTGCCTTAGGGGGAGGTGAGACTCTGTTCCCTCCTCTTTTCCTCCCTCTTTTTAGGCACTCGATATTCACCCCACCCTCAGCCCCACAGCACTTATGTGCATATCCATCATTTGTCAATTTATTTATATTAAAGTCTGCCTCCCTTTTTAATGTTGGAGGAATAAAGGAAGTAAATCCAAGTTCAAGGGCAATGCAAAGAGACGTGGGAGAAGAGGAAATGAGAGCTTAGTTAATGAAGGCCTCTTGGAGGAGATGTCCTTTCAGTAAGGCTTTGAAGGTGGGGAGAGTAATTTTCCATCGGATATGAAGAGGGTAGGAGTTCCAGGCCAGAAGCAGGACGTGTGTGAGTGGTTGGTGGCAAGATAGACAGAATTGAGGTACACTGATTAGGTTGGCAGCGTAGTCAGTAGGTGGGCATTAAAGAGGTGAAGTGCCAAGGCTGAGTTGTAGAAGGACAGCAGCACGATGGAGTAGCAGTTGAGGAGATAAGGTAGAAGGGGGCAAGTTGACTGAGTGCTTTAAAGCCGATGGCAAGGAGTTTCTGTTTGATGCGGGGGTGAAAGGACAACCACTGGAGGTTCATGAGGAATGGGGAAACATGGACTGAACATTTATGATCAGAAAAATGACCCTAGCAGCAATATGAAATACGGATTGGAGTGCAGAGAGACAGGAGGCAGGGAGTTCAGCAAGGAGGCTGATATAGTAATCAAGGAAGAATAGGATTACTGTGGTAGCAGTTCGGTTGGAGAGGAAAGAGTAGATTTTAGAGATGTAGTGAAGGTTGAAGCAGCGTGGCTCAGTGGAAAGAGCCCGGGCTTTGGAGTCAGAGGTCATGGGTTCAAATCCGGCTCCACCACTTGTCAGCTGTGTGACTTTGGGCAAGTCACTTAACTTCTCTGGGTCTCAGCTCCCTCATCTGCAAAATGAGGATTAAGACTGTGAGCCCGACGTGGGACAACCTGATCACCTTGTAACCTCCCCAGTGCTTAGAACAGTACTTTGCACATAGTAAGCGCTTAACAAAAACCATCATTATTATTATTATTATTATCAGCACTCAGTGACCGACTAAATTTGGGGATAGAATGAGACAGAGGAGTCAAGGAAAATGCCATGGATAGGAGTATGTGAGATAGGAAAGATGGTGGTGTTGTCTATAGTGATGGGAGAGTCATGGGGATGTCAGTGTTTGGGTAAAAAGATAAGGAGTTATGATGTCAACACGTTATGTTTGAGGTGACAGCAGAACATCCAAGTAGAGATGTCCTCCCTGAAGGCAGAAGGAAATGCGAGAGAGCAGAGAGAAAGAGAGATCAGGGCTGGAGATGTAGATTGGGGATTCGCCTGTTAGTTGAAGCCATGAGAGTGAGTGAGTTCTCCGTGGGAGTGGGTGTAGATGGAGAAACGAAGGGGACTCAGAACTGAGCATTGAAGGACACCCACAAATAGAAAGTGGGAGGCAGAGGAGGAGCCTATGAAAGAGACCATGAATCAGTGGCCAGAGAGATAGGAGGAGAACCAGGAAAGGATTCTGTCACTTTTCACTTAGCACTTGTCCTGAGTGCCCGAGAGTAAGGGAAGGTGAATTCCCAGAGGTGGGCTCATGGCAATTCCCAAATGTACATCTCCAGCCCTGATATTTCTCCCTCTCTGCCGTCTCGCATTTCCTTCTGCTTTAAAGACATGTCTTCTTGCATGTCCTCCTGTCACCTCAAGCTTAATATGTCCAAAACAGCACTTCTTATCTTCCCACCCAAACCCTCTCCTTCCCCTGACTTTCCCATCATCGTAGACCACAGCACCATCCTTCCTGTCTCACCAGCCCATAACCTTGGTGTTATCCTTGACTCGTCATTCTCATTCAACCCACACAGTCAATCCATCACTACAGGTGGTGTCAGTCCCACCTTCACAACATCTTCAAAATCTGCCCTTTCCTCTTCATCCAAACTACTACCACGTTAATACAATCACTCATCCAATTCTATCTGTATTACTTTATCAGCCTCCTTGCTGACGTCCCAGCCTCCTGACTCTCCCCACGCCAGTCCATACTTCTCTCTGCTGCCTGGATCATTTTTCTACAAAACTTTCAGGATATGTTTCCCCACTCTTCAGAAAATTTCAGTGATTGCCCAGCCACCTCCACATTCATTCATTCATTCATTCAATCGTATTTACTGAGCGCTTTCTAGGTGCAGAGCACTGTACTAAGCGCTTGGGAAGTACAAGTCGGCAACATAGAGACGGTCCATACCCAACAATGGGCTCATATCTAACAAATACTCCTCACCATTGGCTTTGAAGCACACAATTACCTCGCTCCTCCTATGTTACCTTGCTACTTTCTTTCTACAACTCATCACACAACACTTTGCTCCTCTAATGCGAAACTTTTCACTGTGCCTCCATCTCGTCTATCTCTCTTCCGACCTCTCAACCACATCCTGCCTCTGGACTGGAACACCCTCCTCCTCAAATCCCACAGACAATTACTCTCCCCAGCTTCAAAGCCTTATTGGAGGCACATCTCCTACAGGAGGCCTTCCCTGACTATCCTCCCCTTTCCTCTTCTCACATTTCCTTCTCCATCACTCTGACTTGCTTGTTTTGTTCTTCCCCCTTTCCAGACCCATAGAGCTAAGTGTATGCATCTATAATTTATTCATTTATATTAATGTCTGTCTCCCTGACTCTATACTGTAAGCTCGTCGGAGGCAGAGAATGTCTCTGTTTATTACTGCATTGTACTCTTCCAAGGGCTTAGTGCAGCAGTAAGCACTCAAGAAATATGATTGAATAAATGAATGAACTTTCTGAACCCTTTGGAGAGAATGATGCAGTTGGTAGACACCATCCATGCCCACTAGGAGCTTATCATGTAGACGGGGAGACAGACAAGAAAAGCAATTACAGATAGAAAAAGCAACAGAGTAGAAGGATTCGTACATCATCAGGGCTCTGGAGTGGTGTGACTATCAAAGTGATAGGGGGAATGAACACCAGTGCATAAGAGATGCAGAAGAGAAAACTTGCATGGGGAGATGAGAGGTTAGTCAAAGAAGCTTTTCTGGAGGAAATATGATTTTAGTAGAGCCTTGAAGATCGGGAGAGTTGTTTTCTGTCAAATATGAAGAGGGAGGGAGCTCGAGGCCAGAGGAAGGATGTGAGCAAAGGTTCAACAGCGAGAGAGATAAGACAGAGTACAGTAAATAGGTTCCTATTAGAGGAGCAGAGTGTACTGACTGGGTTGTAGTGGGAGATGAACGAGGATAAGTAGGAAGCATTAGATTAGATTAGGTTAGAGAAGCAACGTGGTTCAGGGGAAAGAGCCCAGGCTTGGGTGTCAAAGGTCATGAGTTCTAATCCTGACTCTGCCACGTCTGCTGTGTGACCTTGGGCAAGTCACTTAACTTCTCTGAGTCTCAGTTACCTCAAAATGAGGATTAGGACTGTGAGCCCCACGTGGGACCACCTGATTACCTTGTACCCTCCCCAGCGCTTAGAACAGTGCTTCGCACATAGGAAGTGCTTAACAAATGCCATCATCATTATTACTATTGCTAGGAGGGAGAGGGCTGATTGATTGCTTTAAAACTGTTGGCAAGGAGTTTCTGCTTGATGCGGACAAGGATGGGCAACCCCTGGGGGATTTTGAGGTGTTAGGTACAGGATGATTTTCCAGAAATGATCCGGGCAGCCGATTGGAGTATGGTCTGGAGTGGGTAAAGGCTGGAGGCAGGGAGGTCAGTGAGGAGGCTGACCCAGCAGTCACTGCAGGATATGACAAATGTTCGGACTTGCTTGGTGGCAGTTTAGATGGAGATGAAGGGGTGGGTTGTACAGATGTTCTTCAGGCAGAAACAATAGGAGTTGGTGACTGATTGGAGATGTACGTTGAAAGACAGAGAAGAGCCTGAGGTTTGGGGTCCACCTTGTCCCCAGAGCTCCCTACACTATTAGATGCCACCCAGTGGTCACCGTCTGGAAATGCTGCCGCCCCCACAGGCATCAGGATCTTCTATGAACTGAGCGGGAGCTCACAACACATGGGACCCAGGCTACCCTCCTTCAACCTGCTCTCACATAAATGTTCCCAGCCTTGTACCCCAACAGTCATTAATCAATATGGATTTGTTATGTGCTGGTTATGTGCCTAGCAGTGGGCTAAGCAGTGGGCGAGGCAAAAGATAGTTATGTTGAAAACATTCTCTGTCCCACATAGGGCTCACAGTCTAGTGAGGGAGAAAAATGATTTAATCCCCATTTCACAGATGAGCAAACAGGAGCAGAGGGGTTAAGCAACTTGTGAAGGGTCACCCAGCAGAAAGGTGGTGGAGCCAAGAATATAAACCAGCTCCTTCTAACTCGAGGCCAGTGCTCTATCCACTAAGCTTCACTTTTTCTAAGATCCAGCATCAGAAACATTTATCAAGCATTTGCATTACCAGCACAAAACTAGGGCTTAGAGAAATTGAGTAATGCAGGCCTCCTGTCCCAAAGGAGGCTCACACTGAAAGGAGCTGGGAAGGACGATAGGAAAGATTCGATTCAAAACTTAAATCCAAGTTACATGCAGCGACCTGTGTTTCCACAGAGGTAATTCACTCCTACAGTAGCCCTAGACTCCATTTCTCTACATTCTCCTGAGCTCAGTTAAGGATCCATGGCCTCCAAACCTCCTGTCTCCATATTCAATCAATCAATCAATCAATCTTATTGAGCACCTACTATGTGCAGAGCACTGTACTAAACACTCTGAAGACTATACCACAACAGTGTAACAGACAAATTCCCCACCTACAACGAGACAGATGAGAGTAATGTCATCAAGGAAGGCCTGGGCACTGTGCTGTGTATCCTTCTGTGCTGCTCCTTCTGAGTCCGCACAATTCCCATCCCCCCCATCATCAGAAGCCAACCTCTGTTCTGGGGTCCATATCTATAACAGCCGACTGAGCATGAGATTGGAAGTGGCTCAGCCTGAAAGATTCCTCAGGCTCCCTCCTTCCCACCCAAAAGCTTAGTATAGGGTTTTGCACCAGTAAAGAAAAGAAGTCAGGGTTACAGACTTTAAGTGAAGCTGAGGTCGTCCTACTGGGGTCGTCCACAAAAGTGATTGAGAATCAGTGGCCATGAGTGAGCGGCGTCACTTCTGATCCTACAGGACAGGAAGCTGGTACCACTACAGGCACAAAGCAGAGTAGGCACCCCATCCACGGTCAAACCCCAAGCCCCTCCTTGACCAGAAAATACTGTGGGTTCCCAGAAACCCTTGGCGAAATATTCCCCTCCCACAGCCTCTGTGGGTCAGTGAGCTTAATAGTTACATCACTCATCCCCAATTCATTTTCCCCAGTATCCCAACCTTCCTACCAGCCCCTATCTGCTCTGACTTCTCCGCTTCAAAATCTCCACAGAAACTTCATTTGCAGCGTGTCTCAGTGGAAAGAGCACGGGCTTGGGAGTCAGAGGTCATGAGTTCTAATCCCATCTCTGCTACGTGTCAGCTGTGTGACTTGGGGCAAGTCACTTAACTTCTCTGTGCCTCAGTTACTTCTTCTGGAAAATGGGGGTTAGGACTGTGGGCCCCATGTGGGACAACCTGATTACCCTGTATCCCCCGTAGCACTTAGAACTGTGCTTGGCACATAGTAAGTGCTTAACAAATGCCATTATTATTATTATTATTATTATTAACAACTTGTACCTATGGGAGAAACACCACAAGATTAGGAATACTGAAGGGAGTGAGCTTGAACATGAGGATGAGCCTGAAGAAACAGAACACAGGGAGTTGAGAGGAAGCTGTAAACTAAGCTGGAAGCTCCTCGTGGGCAGAGATAGTATCTGATAACTCTGCTGTACTGCACCCTCCTAAAAGCTTAGTATAGGGTTTTACACCAGTAAGCACTCAATAAATACCACTGATTGTTTGACTGATTGAAAGAAATCTATGGAGAAGGGTCTGGGTAATTGCAGCTGAGCCTTGTGGAGAGAGTCCTGATAGATGAGGCAAAAGGGGAAAATCTGGAAGAAAAGGAGTGAGGTCTGAAGAACAGAGAGCAGGAGAAGACAGGATGGGAAATGAGAGGGAGGGACTGAGAAGATTTTCAATCAATCAATCAACCAATGGTATTTATTGAACACTTACTATTTGCGTAGTACCGTATGCAGCACTTGAGAGTGTACAATAAAACAAACCTGGTAGACACATTCCCAGGCCATATGAACTCACAGCCTAGAGGAGCATGGCTCAGTGGAAAGAGTCCGGGCTTGTGAGTCAGAGGTGTTGGGTTCTAATCCTGCCTCTGTCGCTTGTCAGCTGGGCAAATCACCTAACTTCTCTGAGCCTCAGTTCCCTCATCTGTCAAATGGGGATGAAGACTGTGAGCCCCACGTGGGACAACCCGATCACCTTGTATCCGCCACCCCCCCAGCGCACGTAGTATGCACTTCACAAATGCCATCATCATCATCATCATCATCATATGAACTCACAGTCTAGAGGAGCGTGGCTCAGTGGAAAGAGCCCGGGCTTGGGAGTCAGAGGTCATGGGTTCTAATCCTGCCTCTGCTGCTTGTCAGATGGGTGACTTTGGGCAAGTCACTTCACTTTTCTGTGCCTCAGTTACCTCATCTGTAAAGTGGGGATGAAGATTGTGAACCCCACGTGGGACAACCTGTTCACCTTGTATCATTCCCAGGGTTTAGAACAGTGCTTTGCAAATAGTAAGCCCTTAATAAATGTCATTATTATTATTGTTGTTATTAGAGAAGGAGATAGATCAATCAATCAATCAATCGTATTTATTGAGCGCTTACTGTTTGCAGAGCACTGTACTTAGCGCTTGGGAAGTACAAGTTTTCAACATATAGAGAGGGTTCCTACCCAACAATTGAGCCCGGGCTTGGGAGTCAGAGTTCATGGGTTCTAATCCTGCCTCTGCTGCTTGTCAGATGGGTGACTTTGGGCACGTCACTTCACTTTTCTGTGCCTCAGTTACCTCATCTGTAAAGTGGGGATGAAGATTGTGAGCCCCACGTGGGACAACCTGATCACCTTGTATCCCTCCCAGGGTTTAGAACAGTGATTTGCAAATAGTAAGCCCTTAATAAATGTCATTATTATTATTGTTGTTATTAGAGGAGGAGAAAGATCAATCAATCAATAGTATTTATTGAGCGCTTACTGCAGAGCACTGTACTTAGCGCTTGGGAAGTACAAGTTTTCAACATATAGAGATGGTCCCTACCCAACAATGGGCTCACAGTCCAGAAGGGGGAGACAGAGAACAAGACAAAACAAATTAACATAATAAAATAAATAGAATAGATATGTACAAGTAAAATAAATAAATAAATAGAGTAATAAATATGTACAAACATATATACATATATACAGGCGCTGTGGGGAAGGGAGGGAGGTAAGCTGGGGGGTGGAGAGGGGGAGGAGGGGGAGAAGAAGGAGGGGCCTCAGTCTGGGAATCAATGAATCAATCAATCGTATTTATTGAGCACTTACTGTGTGCAGAGCACTGTACTAAGCGCTTGGGAAGTACAAGTTGGCAACATATAGATACTGTCCGTACCCAACAGTGAGCTCACAGTCTAAAAGGGGGAGACAGAGAACAAAAGCAAACATACCAACAAAATAAAATAAATAGAATGGATATGTACAAGTAAAATAAATACAGTAATAAATATGTACAAACATATATATATATGCATATATATATATATATATATGCATATATATATATATAGAGGTGCTGTGGGGAAGGAAAGGAGGTAAGACGAGGGGGATGGAGAGGGGGACGAGGGAGAGAGGAAGGAAGGGGCTCAGTCTGGGAAGGCCTCCTGGAAGAGGTGAGCTCTCAGTAGGGCCTTGAAGGGAGGAAGAGAGCTAGCTTGGCGGATGGGCAGACGGAGGGCATTCCAGGCCCGGGGGGATGACGTGGGCCGGGGGTCGATGGTGGGACAGGCGAGAACGAGGTATGGTGAGGAGATTAGCGGCAGAGGAGCGAAGGGTCCGGGGTGGGCTGTAGAAGGAGAGAAGGGAGGTGAAGTAGAAGGGGGCGAGGTGATGGAGAGCCTTGAAGCGGAGGGTGAGGAGTTTCTGCCTGATGCGCAGATTGATTGGTAGCCACTGGAGATTTTTGAGGAGGGAAGTAACATGCCCAGAGCGTTTCTGGACAAAGGCAATCCGGGCAGCAGCATGAAGTATGGATTGAAGTGGGGAGAGACAGGAGGATGGGAGATCAGAGAGAAGGCTGATAAAGTAGTCCAGACGGGATAGGATGAGAGCTTGAACAAGCAGGGTAGTTGTTTGGATGGAGAGGAAAGGGCGGATCTCGGCAATGTTGCGGAGCTGAAACCGGCAGGTTTTGGTGACGGCTTGGATGTGAGGGGTGAATGAGAGAGCGAAGTCGAGGATGTCACCAAGGTTGCGGGCTTGTGAGACGGGAAGAATGGTAGTGCCGTCAACAGAGATGGGAAAGTCAGGGAGAGGGCAGGGTTTGGGAGGGAAGACAAGGAGTTCAGTCTTGGACATGTTGAGTTTTAGGTGGCCGGCAGACATCCAGATGGAGATGTCCTGAAGGCAGGAGGAGATGCGAGCCTGGAGGGAGGGGGAGAGAGCAGGGGCAGAGATGTAGATTTGGGTGTCATCAGCATAGAGTTGATAGTTGAAGCCGTGGGAGCGAATGAGGTCACCAAGGGAGTGAGTGTAGATCGAGAACAAAAGGGGACCAAGCACTGAACCCTGGGGAACCCCCACAGTAAGGGGATGGGAGGGGGAGGAGGAGCCTGCAAAAGAGACTGAGAATGAACGACCGGAGACATAAGAGGAGAACCAGGAGAGGACGGTGTCTGTGAAGCCAAGGTCAGATAGCGTATTGAGGAGAAGGGGGTGGTCCACAGTGTCGAAGGCAGCTGAGAGCTCGAGGAGGATTAGGATAGAGTAGGAGCCGTTGGATTTGGCAAGCAGGAGGTCATTGGTGACCTTTGAGATGGCAGTTTCCGTGGAATGTAGGGGAGGGAAGCCAGACTGGAGGGGGTCGAGGAGAGAGTAGGTGTTGAGGAATTCGAGGCAGCGCGTGTAGACAACTCTTTCAAGGAGTTCGGAAAATTATGGTAGGAGGCATATGGGGCGATAACTAGAAGGTGAGGTGGGGTCAAGAGAGGGTTTTTTTAGTATGGGAGAGACATGGACATGTTTGAAGGCAGAGGAGAAGGAACCAATGGAGAGTGAACGGTTGAAGATTGAAGTTAAGGAGGGGAGAATGGATGGAGCGAGAGATTTCATGAGATGAGAGGGAATGGGGTCAGAAGCACAGGTGGCCGGAGTAGCACTTGAGAGGAGGGAGGAGACCTCCTCTGAGGATACTGCTGGGAAGGATGGGAGAGTAGCAAAGAGCGTTGAGAGCCGGGGGATTTGAGAAGGCGGGGGGAGTGACTTTGGGGAGGTCCGAACTGATGGATTTAATTTTATTAATGAAGTAGGAGGCCAGTTCGTTGGGAGTGAAGGAAGGAGGAGGGGGAGGAACCGGGGGCCTGAGAAGGGAGTTGAATGTTCAGAAGAGCTGACGGGGATGATGGGCCTGGGTGTCAATAAGGGAGGAGAAATAGTATTGTCTGGCAGAGGAAAGGGCTGAGTTAAGGCAGGAAAGGATAAACTTGAAGTGAACGAGGTTGGCCTGGTGTTTACACTTTCGCCAGCAGCGTTCGGCAGCTCGAGCATGAGAGCGAAGGAGGCGTACCGTAGCAGTGATCCAGGGCTGTGGGTTAGTGGTACGAGAGCGGTGAAGGGAAAGGGGAGCGAGTGAGTCTAGCTGAGTAGAAAGGGTAGACTTGAGAGCAGTAATCTGATCATCAAGATTGGGTAGAGAGGAGAGGGCGGCGAGCTGCGGAGTGAGGCGCTCAGAAAGGTGGATGGGGTCAAGAGAGCAGAGATCTCTGTGAGGGAGTAATATGGATTTACAGGGGAAAGGAGTGTGAGTGAGGAGGCAGGTGAGAAGATTATGGTCAGAGAGAGTGATTTCAGAGGTGGAGACAGTGCAGCGGTAGGAGATGATGAGGTCGAGAGTGTGACCAAGTTGGTGAGTGGGCGAGTTGGGGTGGAGCAAGAGGTTGGCAGCGTCAAGGAGAGATAGAAGGCGGGCGGCAGAGGAGTCACCAGGGATATCCATGTGGATGTTGAAGTCTCCAAGGATCAGAGTGGGCATGGAAAAGGAGAGAAGGAAGGTGAGGAAGGGGTCAAAATCATTAAAGAAGTTGGAGGTGGGGCCGGGGGGGGGGCGGTAGATGACAGCTACAAGAATCTGGAGGGGGTGGTAGTGGCGTATAATGTGGGCTTCAAAGGAAAGGAAGGAAAGGGAAGGGGGAAGAGCGAGAGTGCGAAAGCGACATTGGGGGGCGAGAAGGAAACGGACACCTCCTCCTTTTCCGGTGAGTCTGGGGGAGTGGGAGAAGAAGAGGCCTCCACTGGAGAGAGCAGCAGAAGAGACCGTGTCGTCCGGAGACAGCCATGTTTCAGTTAGGACGAAGAGGAGTAGATAGCTGGAAAGGAATGGGACAGGATGAAAGGCATATTAATTATAATGGAGCAGGGGTTCCAGAGGCCACACTTGGCAGTAGCTGTCGAGGGAGGGGAGGGAGGGAGAACGGTGCGAGTGGTGGGGCGGGTTTGGATTGGGATTAGTTGGTGGGGGCCTAGGCAGGCAGAGTGGGAAGAGGAGTGGTAATGGGAAAGGAGAACTGGGATGGGGTGAGGGCGGGGAGGAGGGGAGGGAGGGGGCTGGGAGGGAGAAGTGGAGGATTGGCACTGGTACAGAGGGATCCTTGGTAGGAGATGAGGGGGAGTGGTCTTGGTGGGCGAGAGGGAGGGAAAAACCTGGGTGGGAGAGGGGAAGGGGAAGGTGAGGAATGGGAATGGCAGTTGGGAGCGAGGGAATTGAAAGTTCATGGTGAGGTCAGCAGGGTGAGTGACAGTACAGTGGGAGGTTAACAATTGAGATGCAGAAGCGATAAAACAGTAGCAATGATATAAATAGGCGATGACATCACAGGGGGTAGTTAACGATTAAAATGCAATGGCAATATTAAAATTGGCAGATAATGATGTCACAGAGAGCAGATACAAACTATTATGTGCTGGAGTGGGGTGGACCTGTTAAGGGGGATCAGGGAGCAGAGATACCTGGGGAGAGGAGTGAATAGCGAAATAGCTTGGGAAGGCTGAGTAGGTGCGAATGAGGTTGTCGTTAATATAACTCGGTGAAAACAAGGGCCTTTTTCCCGGGGGAGGGTCAGTCAGGTCCGAACCGGGAAAGGGGGGGGTGGGGGGCACTTTTAGGAAGGTCGCTTAATGGGGGGTTGGGGTGGGAGCAGGGGGCGTCTATGGGGGCACTCCGAGGAGACGATCCTTCCGGGAGCAGCGGGGGCCACGCGGTGTGATGGCGGGCGGGCATCTCGGGAACGGAGTCCCGGGCGTCAGTGGCGACGCTCTGAGGAGAGGATCCCCTGAGGCGCTCTAAGGAGATAGATGTTAATGCAAATAAATATATTATGGGTATGTACGTACATGCAGCGAGGAGGAGGGTGGAGTGAATATAAAGAGCTTAAAGGGTACCAATTGAAAGGTGATTTGGAGAAGGAGTAGGGGAAGAGGGGATGTAATTGAAGTAGGCCCCTTGGAGAAGATGTGGGGAGTGTGGTGGTCTGTTCTATACAGAGGGAAACGGAGCTCCAGGTTAATGGGAGAACTTGGGCAAGGGGTAGGTTTTAATAGAGATGACATAGAGCTACAGCAATCAGGTTGGCACTACAGGAGTAAAGTGTGAGGGTTGGGCTGTTGTAGGAAATCAGGAAAGTACGATAAGAGGGTACAAAATGACTGAGGGCTTCAAAGCTGGAAGAAAGTTGTTTCTGTATGATAAGGAGATGGATGAGCAAACACTGGGGGTTCTCGTTTGTGTAGAAAAATGATCCAGGCAGGAAAGTGAAGTATAGTCTGGACTTGGGGAAACCATGAGGCAGGGAGCTCAGCAAGGGAGCTGTTAGGGTAATTAAGGAGTGATAGGATTACCGTGGTTGCAGGTTAGATAGAGAAGAAAAGATTTTAACAGTATTGTAAAGGTTGAACCAACTCGATTTTGTAACTGAATATGTGGGTTGAATGAGAGAGAGGAGTCAAGGATAAAACGAAGGTTAACAACTTGTGAGACAGGAACTATGGTGGCGTGGTCTATAGTAATGAGAAAGTCAAGGAAGGATAGGGTTTGGGTAGAAAGGGAAGGAGTTCTGCTTTGGATATGTTAAATATCAGTTGACAGCAGGACATCCAAATAAAAATGTCCTGAAGGCAGAAGGAAATGTGAGCTTGCAGAGAGGGAGATTGATCAGTACTAGAGATGTAGATTTGGGAATCATCTGCATAGAGTTGTGGCTGAAGACGTGAGAGTGAATGATTTTCCATGTGAGTGTAGATGGCGATTACAAGGGACCCAGAACTGATCCTTGGGGGACATCCACAGTTAGGAGGTGGGAGGCAGAGGAGAAGCCCACGAAAGAGACTGAGAAAGAGTGGCCACATAGGAGGAGAACCAGGAGAGGACAATGTCAGTGAAGCTGAGGCTGGATAACATTTTGAGGAGAAGTGGGTAGTCGATGGTGTGGAAGACAGATTAGAGGTCGAGGAGGATTATAAAGGAGCAGTGGCCATTGGATCTGTCAAGCAGGAGATCATTTGTGACCTTTGAGAGGGTGTTTTTTGTACAGTGAAGTAGACAGAAGCTAGATTAGAGGGAGTTAAGAGAGAACTGGAAGAGAGGAACTTGATATAGTGGGAGCAGACAACGTGCTCAAGGAGGCTGTTAAGGAATGAAACGAGAGAGATGGGGCAATAACCGGACAGAGTCATGGGGTTAAAGGAAGGGTTTTTTTTTTTTAGGATAAGGAAGGCATGAGCATACTTGAAAGCAGTGTGGAAAAAGCCAATGGAGAGCAAGCAGTTGAAGATGTCGGTCTGGGAGGGTAGAAGGGATGCTGCAAATGTTTTGATAAGGTGTGAAGGGATGGGATCAAATGCACAACTGAAGGGGGTGGATTATGAGAGAACATAGGAGATCTCCTCTTTATGTACTGCTGGGACGGGTGGGAAAGTTGCAGAAGGGACAGGAACTGGAGAGGAGCAGGAGAGATGTTAGGGAGATAAAGTCTGACAGATTTAGTTTTCTCAATAAAGTAGGTAGCCAGGTCATGAGTGGCAAGTGATTGGGGAGGCAGAGGGACGTGGGGTTTGAGGAGGAAGTTAAACAACTGGAACAACTGATGAGGGCCATGGGCATGGTTGTCAAGTGGAGCAGACCATCTCAAGAACCGTAGGGAGTAACTTAGCCTAGTGGGAAGACCCTGGGCCTGGGAGTCCATTTTTGTTCCTCTTCAAATGGTTTATTAATATTAACCTCCCCTTTCTGCTTACTCAGACCCAAAGCACCCAAACGCAGGACGTCTACCAAAAGTCTGAGACCTAATTGTCAATTTTGTCCCCTGTCTACAGGAGATTTTAAAGGCTTACCAATCAATTGATTGTGCAGTCACATTTACTGAATGCTTATTGTGTGCAAACCAGTGTACTGAGCATTTGGGAGAATTCAGTATCCATCAGTTGGTAGACAAATTCCGGGTTCAGTGAGCTTACAGTCTCCGGGGGAGATAGCCATTAATACCTATAAATGAATAAATTGTGGGTATAGATACATAAGTGTAGTTCGGTTCCAGAAGGGGTAATAAAGGTTGCAAATCAAAATGCAAAGGCGACATAGAAGGGAGTGGTACAGGAAATGAAGGCTTACTGGGAGAAAACCGCTTGGAGGAGATATTCTTATAGTAAGGCTTTGAAGGCAAGGAGAGTAATCGTCTGCCAGATATAAATATTAAGGGCGTTCCTGGCCAGAGGCATGACTTGGGTGAGGGGGTTAGAGATGAGATAGGCAAGATCAAAGTGCGGTGAGTAGGGTGACAATAAAGGAGTAATAGAGCAGGTTGGGTTGTCATAGGAAATCAGTGAGGTGAGGTAGGAGGGTGCAAGGTGATGGAGTACTTTAAATTCCATGCTGAGGAATTTCTGTTTGACGTAGAGATGGATGGACAGCAACTAGAGATTCTTGAGGAGTGGGGAAACATGGACTATATGGTTCTGTAGAAAAAACCTTGAGAAGCGGTGTTGCCTAGTAGATCGAGCATGGGCCTGGAAATGAATAGGACCTGAGTTCTAATCCCCACTCTGCCATTTCTCTACTGTGTGATCTGGGGCAAGTCACTTAACTTCCCTATGTTTCAATTACTTCATCTGTAAAATGGGGATGAAGACTATGATCTTCATGTGGGACATGAACTTTGTCCAATCTTTTAGCTTGTATCTACCCCAGTGCTTAGAACAGTGCCTGGAACATAGTAAGTGTTTAACAAATACCACAAAGAAAAATGACCCAGGCAGCAGAGTGAAGTATGGAAAGACTTGGGAAGAGACAGGAGGCAGTAATGTCAGTGATAATAGTAATAATTATGGTATTTGTTAAGCACTTAACTATGTGCCAGGCATTTTACTAAGTGCTGGGTTGGATACAAGCAAATCTGTTTGGACACAGTCCCTGTCCCACACAGGACTCACTGTCTCAATCCCCATTTTCCAGATGAGTTAACTGAGGCCCAGATAAGTGAAGTGACTTGCCCAAGGTCACACAGCAGACAAGGAGCTGAGTCAGGATTAGAACCCATGATCTCCTGACTCTCAGGCTCGCGATCTATCCCCTACACCATGCTGCTTCTCAAAGTGGCTGTAAAGTGGATGATGCAGTGACAGAGGCAAGATAATAAGAATTTTTGGATTAACATGGTATCCCATTGGATGGGAGAGGAAAGGGCAGATTTTAGTGATGTTGTGAAGGTTGAGCCTGTAGGATTTGTTGACAGATTGAATATATGAGTTGAATGAGAGAGAGGAGTTGATATTAATGCCAAAGATATGTGCTTGTGAGAAAAGGAAGATAATGGTGCTGTCTACAGTGATGGGAAAGTCATTAGGAGAACAGGGGAGAAGATGAGGAGTTCTGTTTTGGACATGTTAAATTTCAGGTTGTTGCCTAGACATCCAGGCAGAGCTGTCCTGAAGGCAGAAGAAAATGCTAGGTGTCAAGGAAGGACAAGAGATCAGGACTGAAGATGCCAATTAGGGAAGCATCTACATAATAATGGCAGTTGAAGTCATAGGATTGGATGAGTTCTTCAGGAGAGTGGGTGTAGATGGAGATTAAAAGGGGACCTAGACCTAAACCTTGAGGGACTCCCACAATTAGGGGGTGGGAAGAGGAGGAGGAGCCTCTCAAAGAAACTAAGTAGGAACCACCAGGGCGGTAGGAGGAGAACCAGAAGAGGACTGTATGAGTGAAGCCAAAGTTGGATCATGTTTCCAAGTGAAAGGGGAGGTTGACAATGTTGAAGGTAGCTGAAAGGTCGAGAAGAATTAAAAAGGAGTAGAGGTCATTTGATTTTGCAAAAAGGAGATCATTGGTGACCCATAAGAGGGAAGCTTCTGTGGAGCACACAGGGAAGAAACCAGATTAGAGGGGATCAAGGAGAGAATTGGAGGACAGGAATAAGAGACAGTGGGTGCGGACAACTTGCTCAAGGAATTTGGAAATGAATGGTAAGAGGAAGATAGGGTGGTAAATGCAGGGAATTGTGGGATCAAGGGAGGGCTTGTTTGTTTGTTGTTTGTTTAAAGTTTGCTTAGGGTTTGTTTAGGTTTGTTCAGAAGACTCCTTGTCTTCCCTCCCAAACCCTGCCCTCTCCCTGACTTTCCCATCTCTGTTGACGGCACTACCATCCTTCCCGTCTCACAAGCTCGCAACCTTGGTGTCATCCTCGACTCCGGTCTCTCATTCACCCCTCACATCCAAGCTGTCACCAAAACCTGCCGGTCTCAGCTCCGCAACATTGCCAAGATCCGCCCTTTCATCTCCATCCAAACCGCTACCCTGTTCGTTCAAGCTCTCATCCTATCCCGTCTAGACTTCTGTAACAGCCTTCTCTCTGATCTCCCATCCTCATGTCTCTCCCTACTTCAATCCATACTTCATGCTGCTGACCGGATTGCCTTTGTCCAGAAACGCCCTGGGCATGTTACTCGCCTCCTCAAAAATCTCCAGTGGCTACCAATCAACTTGCGCATCAGGGATAAACTCCTCACCCTGGGCTTCAAGGTTCTCCATCACCTCGCCCCCTCCTACCTCACCTCCCTTCTCTCCTTCTACAGCCCACCCCTCACCCTCTGCTCCTCTGCCGCTAATCTTCTCACTGTAACTCGTTCTTGTCTGTCCCGCCATCGACCCCCGGCCCACGTCCTCCCCCGGGCCTGGAATGCCCTCCCTTTGCCCATCCGCCAAGCTAGCTCTCTTTCTCCCTTCAAGGCCCTACTGAGAGCTCACCTCCTCCAGGAGGCCTTCCCAGACTGAGCCCCTTCCTTCCTCTCCCCCTCGTCTCCCTCTCCATCCCCCTCATTTTACCTACTTCCCTTCCCCACAGCACCTGCATATATGTATATATGTTTGTACATATTTATTACTCTATTTATTTATTGTACTTGTACATATCTATTCTATTTATTTTATTTTGTTAGTATGTTTGGTTTTGTTCTTTGTCTCCCCCTTTTAGACTGTGAGCCCACTGTTGGGTAGGGACTGTCTCTATATGTTGCCAACTTGTACTTCCCAAGCGCTTAGTACAGTGCTCTGCACACAGTAAGCGCTCAATAAATACGATTGATGGATTGATTGATTGATTTAGGATAGGGGAGACATGAGCAGGGCTAAATGAATGAATCAATCAATTGTAACAACTGAATAAGTCAACTGTATTTGTTAAATGGCTACTGTGTGCAGAACACTGTACTAAGCAATTGGTACAATGTAAAGAGTTGGTACACATATTCCCTGCCCAGAGACAAATAATAATGATAATAATAATAATAGTACTTGTTAAGCGTTTAGTATGTGCTAAGCACTGTTCTAAGCGCTGGGGTAAATACAAGGTAATCAGGCTGTCTCACATGGGGATCATAGTCTCAATCCCCATTTTACAGATGAGATAACTGAGGCACAGAGAAGGTAAGTGACTTGCCCAAGGTCACACAGTAAATGTGGCGGAGCTGGGATCAGAACCCATGATCTCTGACACCCAAGCCTGTGCTCTTGCCACTAGGCTAGAGGGCTAGCCTGTAAGACCTTGAGGGTGATGTCTGTGTTAGTGCTGTGGGCATGGGAAGACAGGGGGTGAGGGAATCAGGATGATCCCACAGATCGAGTCAGGCCAGGAATCTGCCCTTCGTTACCTCACCCATGTGTTATGGGGTGTAGCCCCAACTGGCTGCAGCGTCCTCTGCTGGAGAGCCGGGGGATGCGAATCGGGAGGTTTTCAGCTCAGCATTTCTTACCAGCACTTTCTGACGTTGTCACCTTTCCTGGCCTCCTGGCTGATGCAACCCCTGATAACCCCATCATCGCGTTTGGGACTGAAACTGTTGAGAAGGGAAACAACTCCCTCCCTCTCCTGTCCGTTGGCCTCCTAAGGAGCCAGAGATGGCTGAGAAGACTGAGAAGAGGATGACAAGCTTATTTCTAGCCTGAGTTTTGGTTGCAGGGATGCAGGTGTTGAGCTCTCGGGCAGGAATGATCCCCGGAGCTCCCCAGCCAGGATGAGGCCATGTGGCTGAGGCTGGGGTCCAAAGAGATGAGATGAGATGGGGTGGGGTGGAGGAGGCTGGGTCCTTCCTCAGCAAGCAACAAAACTTGGTTTTAGCTCTGCTCCAAGCTCAAGGGACCAGGCAGAGACAGGGGATACTCTCAGAAGAGTTTCCCTTTTCACTGCTGTCTATCCCGGCTATCAAGGCAAGGTTAGTGGGTGGCATCAGGCAAGAGGCTGAACAAGGTGAAAAAGACACAGATGGACAGAGGGTGAGACTAACTCACCCAGACTCCCTTTTCCTGCTCCCCACAGAAGAAGGTGCTGTGGCTAGGCAGTTCAGCACTCTGGGAGGAGAAGATCACTGCCCACATACTGACCTAAGCTCTGAGACCACTCTGCTTCCTGCACTGAATGTACTTGGTACCAACACAGACATTGCCCCAACGGGCCTGCCTGGAAAAGGGGCTCCATCTTTCTTGCATTTTCTCTAACAACAGAGCCCAGAGACCAGCAGGGAAGTGAGCCTGACCTTCCCTCCCTAAACTGCCCCCCCCCACACACACACCAGCACTGCACCCCTCAGCTCTGGGCTGCCCCGGCTACAAACATGAACCAAGAGATTCTTTGGTGACTGTTGGAAACAGGCGAGGCTGGACCACTGTCAGAAAAGATGGGGCCTGTGTCAGATGTGCAACTCAAAAACCACTCAGGTGCAAGGTCAAAACAATCCTCATTCAGAGCCGGTTCCTGGTGCTTCACTGTGGGCTGCAGGATCAGATTTATCTTTCAGTGAGGCTTGCCACTCAACCTGTCCAGCCAAGACCCCTCTCAATCAGGTCTACCAAGTCTTCACTTCTCTCTGACCTACAGCCTCTTCCTGCCTCCTCAGCCAGGGAGAACGTCCTGTGTCGCTGAGGGTACAGAGGCTCGGGTGGAGGCTCAGGGCACTTTTCCTGAAATGGAGAAGACACGTGGCTCATTGGAAAGAGCAGGGGCTTGGGAGCGAGAGGTCATGGGTTCGAATACCGGCTCCGCCAATCGACAGCTGTGTTAGTTTGGGCATGTCACTTAACTTTTCCGTGCCTCGGTTACCTCATCTGTAAAGTGGGGATGAAGACTGTAAGCCCCACGTGGGAAAACCTGATCACCTTATATCCTCCCCAGCGCTTAGAACAGTGCTTTGTACATAGTAAGCGCTCACCTTATATCCTCCCCAGAGCTTAGAACAGTACTTTGCACATAGTAAGCGCTGAACAAATGCTATTATTATTATTATTCTTATTATTATTTCCCACTGTGGGCTGTGGGGAAGGCCACACGCGATCTCAGAGCAAACCTGGCTGTGACATGAGGTCTGGGCCATGAGTCATGGACCACAGACCCTTGGGCAAATTAGATGGAAACAGGCAGAACCGGATAGATTGTATCATCTGTGCTTCCTATTCCCGACTTCGTCTGTGGTTTGGGTCTTCCCGAGTTGGAGCCTGGGGAGAAGTCTGAAGGTGTGGCCATCCAAAGCTGCTCACATTCTTTCCGAGCCCAGCCAGGCTCTGGTTCCCTGTCCTTCTGGAAGTCTCAAACAGCAAAGCTCCTTGATGACAGTGGTCAGATCTCTTATTGTGAAGCAGTGTGGCCTTTGGAAAGGGCATGTGCCTGGCAGCTAGGGGACCTGGATTCTAATCCCTGCAGCGTGAATTTGGACAAGTCAGTCAGTCAATCATATTCATTGAGCACTTTCTTTGCTCAGGGCACCGGACTAAGCACTTGGTAGAGTAATATAATAATAATAGCATTTATTAAGCATTTACTATGTGCAAAGCACTGTTCTGAGCACTGGGGAGGTTACAAGGTGATGAGGTTGTCCCACGGGGGGCTCACAGTCTTAATCCCCATTTTACAGTTGAGGGAGCTGAAGCCCAGAGAAGTTAAGTGACTTGCCCGAAGTCACACAGCTAAGTGGCAGAGCCGTGATATGAACCCATGTCCTTTGACTCCACAGCTCGTGCTCTTTCCACTGAGCCACAGTGCTTCTCTATATACAATATGACAATATAGCAGACAAATTCCCTGTCCCCAATGAGCTTACATTAATGTAAATTAATAAATTACAGATATGTGGGCAGGGAATGGCACTGTTTATTGTTGTATTGTACTTTCCCCAGTAGTTAGTACAGTGCCCTGCACACAGTAAGCGCTTAATAAATGCCACTGAATGAAGGAAAGTGCTGTGAAGCTGTTGGGGAGGGGGGCTGAACAAAGGCAGCAAGTCAGGGTGATGCAAAAGGTAGTTGAAGAAAAGGAAAAGAGAGTTTAGTCAGGGAAAGTCTCTTGGAATAAGTTGTGCCTTCAGGAA
The DNA here is from genome assembly GCF_015852505.1 of Tachyglossus aculeatus. NCBI lineage: Eukaryota > Metazoa > Chordata > Mammalia > Monotremata > Tachyglossidae > Tachyglossus > Tachyglossus aculeatus. The sequence goes on along the minus strand of NW_024044856.1, from coordinate 349,743 downwards.
GACTTAGAAGAGGGGAGAACATTGTCTCTTGGATATAAAGAGGGAGGGGATTCTAGACCAGAGGCCAGACATGGGTGAGTGGTCAACAGCGAGATAGACAAGATCGAGGCACAGTGAAAAGATTAGCATCAGGAGAGTGAAGTGTGTGGTCTGGGTTGTAGTAGAAGAGTAGCGAGGTGAGGTAGAAAGGGGCAAGGTGACCGAGTGTGTTAAAGCCAACTGAGTTTCTGTTTGAGTGAAGCTGCATGGCTTACTGAAAAGAGCGCGGGCTTGAGAGTCAGAGGTCGTGGGTTCTAATCCTGGCTCTGCCATTTAACAGCTGTGTGACTTTGCACAAGTCACTTAACTTCTCTGTGCCTCAGTTACCTCATCTGGAAAATGGGGATTAAGACTGTGATCCCCAGGTGGGACAACCTGATTACCTTGTATCTACCCCGGCACTTAGAACAATGCTTGGCATCTAGTAAGTGCTTAAGAAATACAATGATAATTATTATTATTACAATATTTTTAGAAGAGTAATAGTAATAATGATGTGGTATTAATTAAGTGCTTACTACGTGTAAAACACTGTTCTAAGCGCTGGGGAGGTTACAAGGTGATCAGGTTGTCCCACGGGGGGTTTACAGTCTTAATTCCCATTTTACAGATGAGGTAACTGAGGCACAGGGAAGTTGGGTGACTTGCCCAAAGTCACACAGCTGACATGTGGTGGAGCCTGGATTTGATCCCATGACCTCTGACTCCAAATCCCGTGCTCGTTCCACTGAGCCATGCTGCTTCTCTAAGAGGAGTGAGGTAAGGTAGAAAGGGGCAAGGTAACTGAGTATGTTAAAGCCAGTTGAGTTTCTGTTTGATGTAGAGGTGGATGGTCAACCACTGGAGATTTTTGAAGAGTGAGGAAACATGCCCTGAACTTTTCTGTAGAAAAATGATCCAGGCAGCAGAGTGAAGTATGGACTGGAGTGGGGAGAGACAGGAGTCTGGGAGATCAGAAGGAGAATTATGCCGTAATCAAGGTGGCATACGATATGTGATTGGATTAACATGGTAGTAGTTTAGATGGGGAGGAAAGGGCAAACTGACATTAGTCATGGATTGAATATGTAGTTTAAATGAGAGAGAGAAGACAAGGATAATGCCAAAGTTATGGGCCTGTGAGACAGGAAGATTGGTGGTACCAACTACAGTGATAAGAACGTCATGGGGAGGACAAGATGTTGGGGGAGAACACAACGAAGGTAAGGGAGGAAGATAAAGGAAGATTGGGAGTTCTGCTTTAGGCCTGTTAGGTTTGAGGTGACAGGAGGACATCCAAGTAGAGATGTCCACATAGAGAAGTCATTTAACTTCTTTTTTCCTTCAGTTTCCTCAGTTGTAAAATGAGGATTGAGGGTCATGGATCATGCCTACCATCTGTACTGTACTCTCCCACCTGCTTAGGTAAAGTGTTTTGACCAAATTAAGTGCTCAGTACATAGCACTGATTAACCTGCTCCACCCCACCTCTCCCACTCACCAACTTGGTCACACCCTCGACCTCATCATCTCCTACCGCTGCAGTATTCCCACCCTCACCAACTCTGAAATCCCTCTCTCCCATCATAACCTTCTCACCTGCCTCCTCACTCACACTCCTCCCTCCTGTAAATCTATACTGCTACCCCACAGAGACCTCTACTCTCTCGACCCCATCCATCTCTCTCAGCGCATCACACCCCACCTCGCCTCCCTATCCTCTCTACCCACGCTTGACGACCAGATTACTGTTCTCAACTCCACCCTCTCTACTCAACTCAACTCTCGCTCCCCTCTCCCTTCGCTGCTCTCGCACCACTAACTCTCAGCCTTGGATCACTGCCACTGCCCTCTGCCTTCGTTCTAATGCTGAAGCTGCTGAACGCTGCTGGCTAAAGTCTAAACACCAAGCCAATCTTGTTCACTTTAAGTTTATCCTTTCCTGCCTTAACTCTGCCCTCTCCTCTGCCACGCAAAACTATTTTTCCTCCCTTATTTACACCCATGCCCATCAACTCCGTCAGCTGTTCCAGACATTTAACTCCCTTCTCAGGCCCCCTGTTCCTCCACTTCCTCCATCACTCATCCCCAACGATCTGGCCTCCTATTACATTAGTAAAATTAACTCCATCAGGTCTGAGCTCCCGAAAGTCACCCCTCCCCCTTCTCCATCCCCCCCGGCTCTCAACCTTCTCCACTACTCTCCCTTTCTTCCCAGCAGTATCTTCAGATGAGATCTCCTCCCTTCACTCAAGTGCTACTCCACTGACCTGTGTTTCAGACCCCATTCCCTCTCATTTTATGAACTCTCTCGCCCCTTCCCTCCTCCGCTCTTAACTTCCATCTTCAACCGCTCACTCTCCACTGGTTCTTTCCCCTCTGCCTTCAAACGTGCCCACGTCTCTCCCATTCTAAAAAATCCTCTCTTGACCCCACCTCCTCTTCTAGTTATCGCCTTATCTCCCTCCTACCCTTCCTTTGCAAACTCCTAGAACGAGTCGTCTACACTCGCTACCTCGATTTCCTCAATGCCAACTGTCTCCTTGACCCCCTCCGATATGGCTCCCGTTCCCTAAACTCCACCGAAACTGCCCTCTCGAAGGTCACCAATGATCTCCTTCTTGCCAGATCCAATGGGTCCTACTCTATCCTAATCCTCCTCGACCACTCAGCTGTCTTCGACACTGTGGATCAACCCATTCTCCTCAACATGCTATCCAACATTGACATCTCAGACTCCATTCTCTCCTGGTTCTCCTCTTATCTCTCGGGCCGTTCATTCTCAGTCTCCTTTGCGGGCTCCTCCTCCTCCTCCCATTCCTTTCTGTAGGGGTTCCTCAAGGGTCAGGCCTTGGTCCCCTTCTGTTCTCTATCTACACTCACTCCCTTGGTGAACTCATTCGCTCCCATGGCTTCAACCATTATCTCTATGCTGATGACACCCAAATCTACATTTCTGCCCCTGCTCTCTCTCCCTCCCTCCAGGTTCATATCTCTTCCTTCCTTCAGGACATCTCCATCTGGATGTCTGCCCGCCATCTAAAACTCAATGTGTTCAAGACTGAGCTCCTTATCTTCCCTCCTAAACCCTGTCCTCTCCCTGACTTTCCCGTCACTGTAGTCGGCAATACCATTCTTCCCATCTCACAAGCCCACAACCTTGGTTCCATCCTCGACTCTGCTCTCTCATTCACCCCACACATACAATCCGTCACCAAAACCTGCCGGTCTCACTTCCACAATGTCACCAAGATCCGCCCTTTCCTCTCCATCCAAACCGCTACCTTGCTGGTTCAATCTCACATCCAATCCCGACTGGATTATTGCATCTCCCTCGTCTCTGATCGCCCATCCTCCTGTCTCTCCCCGCTTCAGTCTATACTTCACTCTGCTACCCGGATAATCTTTGTACAAAAACGCTCTGGACATGTCACTCCCCTCCTAAAAGCTCTCCAGTGGTTGCCTGTCAACCGACGAATCTTGCAAAACCTCCTTACTCTCGGCTTCAAGGCTTTCCATCACCTCTCCCGCTTCTACCTTATCTTCCTTCTCTCTTTCTACACCCCAGTCTGCACATTCCTCTCCTCTACCGCCTCTACCCTCCTCACTGGGCCTCATTATCGCCTGTCCCGCCGTCAATCCCCAGCCCACGTTCTTTCCCTGGCCTGGAATGCCCTCCCTCCATACATCTGCCAAATTAGCTCTCTTTTTCCCTTCAGCCCTACTGAGAGCTCACCTCCTCCAGGCGGCCTTCCCAGACTGAGCCCCCATTTTCCTCTCCTCCTCCCCATCCCACTCTCTGCTCTACCTCCTTCCCGTCCCCACAGCACTTGTATACATTTGTACAGATTAATTACTCCATTTATTTTGCTTGTATATATTTACTACTCTATTTTGTTAATGATGTGCATATAGCTATAATTCTATTCATTCTGATGGTTTTCACACCTGTCTACATGTTTTGTTTTGTTGCCTGTCGCCCCCTTCTAGACTGTGAGTCCGTAGTTCAGTAGGGACCGTCTCTATATGTTGCCGATTTGTACTTCCCAAGCGCTTAGTACAGTGCTCTGCACACAGTAAGTGCTTAATAAATACGATTGATTGAATGAATGAATGTCCCCCTCCATGAAGGTGAACTCCGGGGAACTGCAGTCTGCCTCAGTTCGGCCTCTGGTTTCAGGGTCTATGGGGAGGAGGGGTTGAGGCTCCTTCTCCTCCCTTGCCTCTGGTTCAGGGGCACTGGGGAGCTCCACTCTTTCCCCAGCTGGAGTCCTGGGAAACAGGATCAGAGTCTTTCCCAGGCAACCTGGACTCATCCGCAAGGAGAGACCCCAGTCTCCTTGAGGAAGGTTGTTTGGTTCCATTTGTTCTGGTAGTTGCCCTAAATTTCCTGGATTGTGCTCTTTCCTGAGATGCCCCCGTTTCCTAGAGGCCTCAGCCATGAATCCAACCTGCCGTGATAGCAATTTACTGTATGGCCCTTTGCCAATAAAAGGGGGTTTTGGACTCAGCGATGCAGCCCGGTGGGTTCTGTGAAAGCGATGATGTGCACATAGCTGTATTCTATTTATTCTGACGGTTTTGACACTTGTCTACATGCTTTGTTTTGTTGTCTGTCTTCCCCTTCTAGACTGTGAGCCCGCTGTTGGGTAGGGACAGCCACTATATGTTGCCAACTTGTACTTCCCAAGCGCTTAGTACAGTGCTCTGCACACAGTAAGCACTCAATAAATACGATTGAATGAATGAATGAATGAATGAGATGGTGGAGACCCTTCCCAGTGGGACAGAACTCTCAGGGAGAAGGGAAGCATTAACCCCATTTCCCTTTCCTATTCACCCTACTTTCTGCATCAGCTATTCACTTGGGTCTGCACTCCTTAAGCCCTCAGATATTCATTACCCAAAGCCCCTCTGCTCTTAGGTCCATATCCTTAACCTCTGTAGCCTCCATTATGTGTAATTTGTTTTATTGTTTATCTCCCATTCTACACCGTAAACTCCTTGTGGTCAGGGATCAGATCTAACAATTCTATTCTATTTGTAATCTCCCACGGGTTTAGTGCAGGCCTGTACACCATAAGCGCTTAGTAAATACCATGGATTGTTGGAATTATTGACTGATTCGTTGGGGTAAAAGTGTCTCTTTTCTAAAACCCCTGAAGCCCCGCCTCCCCCATCTCTTGTCCCCAGTGACCTGGCCTCCTTCTTCACTGAGAAAATTTAAACCACCAGGTGTGATATCTCTAAAATCTTCCCTGCTCCTCTCCATTCCCCCCTTCCTCCTGCCCCTTCAACAGTCCCGTCTTTTCCAGTAGTATCTTAAGAGGAGGGCTCCTGCCTTCTCTCAAATTCCACACTCTCCAACTACACAGCCGACTCCATCCCTTCGCAATTATCAAAGCACTTACCGCCTCCTTCTTCCTCCCTGACCACCATCTTCAATTGGTATCTCTCCAGTGACTTTTCCCCACTGTTTTCAAACATGCTCATGTATTTCCTATCCTAAAATAACCCTCCCCTGGCCCCTCGATGCTCTCCCATCATAACCCCATCCCCCTCCTATCATTCCTCTCCAAACTCCTAGAATGAGTTGTCTACATCTGTTCACTCAAGTTCCTTTCTCCACATCTCTCCTTGACCCCCTTCTATCTGGCTTCTGTCCCCTTCACGCCAAAAGAAGCCACTCTCTCAAATGTCACAAACGATGTCCTTCTTGCTAAATCCCACAGCCTCTATTCCATCCAAATCCTTCTTGACCTCGCATCTGACTTTGACACTGTTGTTCATTCAATAGTATTTATTGAGTGCTTATTAAGTGTAGAGCACTGTACTAAGCGCGTGGGAAGTACAAGTCGGCAACATATAGAGATAGTCCCTTAAATATAATCCAATCTTGTCTTTACTGACACTGTCATCTCCTGATTCTCCTCCTATCTCCCTGGTCACTCCTTCTCAGTCTCTATCAAGGGCTCCTCCTCTGCCTCCTACTCCCTAACTGTGGGCATCCCTCAAGGTTCAGTTCTGGGTACCCTTGTATTCTCCATCTACACCCACTCCCTTGGAGAAATCATTTGCTCCCATGGCTTCAACTTCCACGGCTATCCAGATGATTGCCAAATCTACATCTCCAGCCCCAATCTCTCTCCCTCTCTGTAATCTCACATTTCCACTTGCCTTCCGGACATCTCTACTTGGATGTCCCCAAAACACCTCACACATATCGTATCCAAAACAGAATTTTTCATCTTCAAGCCCAAACCTGTCCTCCCCTGATTTTCCCATCACTTGAAGACAACACCACCATCCTTCCTGTCTCTCTAACCCATAACCTTGGCATTGTCTTCGACTCCTCTCTCTCATTCAACCCACATCTTCTGTCAGTAAAACCTGTTACTTCAACCTTCACAGCATCGATAAAATCCTCTCATTCATCTCCATCCAAACGTCTGCCACAGGTATCCGTGGTGATTCCCACGGTAATCCTATCCCACCTTAATTCCTATGCTGGCCTACTTACTGTCCTCCCTACCTCTTGTCTATTCCTACTCCACTCCATACTTCACTCTGCTGCCTGGATCATTTGCCTGGATTTTTCCCCTGGATCCATTTCATCCTTGCATGCTTTAACTCTTCCCTCTCCTCTGCCTGGCAAAATTATTTCTCCATCTTTCTCCATCTCCATCTCCATACTCATTTTCCTCACCAGTTGTTCCAGATGTTCAACTCCCTCGTCAAACCTCCTGTTCCCTTACCTCCAAAATCACTTGCCCCTAGTGACCTGACGTCCTTCTTTATTGATACTACTGAAACCATCAGGAGTGATCTCCCTAAAATCTCCCCTGCTCCTCTCCAGTTCCTCACTCTTCCTGCCCCTTCTTCAACTCTCCCTTCCTTCCCAGCATTATATGAAGAAGAGATCTCCTGCTTTCTCTCAAAATCCATCCCTCTACCTACTCCTCCCATCCCATCCCTTTGCAACTTATTAAAACATTTTCCCTTACCTTCTTCCCTTCCTGACTGCCCTCTTGAGCGGGTTGCTGTCCAATGGCTTCTTCCCCACTGCTTTCAGTAGATGTAGGGAAAGGTGATTTGAACCAGAATCATTTTTATTGTTACTGAGTAAATAAAAGACTAAGCATTTTTGGGATCTCTGATGATAGTGTGTCCCTGTGATAGAGGTTGGAGGACACCTCTAGTTTCCAGGGATACACAATGCTCTATGAAGCCATGGGATAGGGAGGGAACACTTTCTCCACAAGCTTCCTGTAATTGTAATCAGCCTGGGATGGGGGTGGTAGGCTAATCCCTAATTACCACTGTATATTCAGGGCAACTCTTGAGCTTCAGTCAAAGGGTGGTGGCAGTGATAGGGATACCATGAACAGAAGGTCCCCAAATCTGTGTTTAAGAATGGAAGACACGCAGAGTCTAATTAGGGTCCAGGCACTTCTAAAGTAACTCCAGGGTCTGTTTTGGCCGGGATTTAGGGCTGTCCTATTTCCTGCCAATTTTTTTTGTAAAAAAAATATTTTTGCTCCTTTTTTCTTCCTTTAAGTTCTGGAGAAACAATTGCTGCCCATTTTCCTTCCCAGTGGTTTTAGTATTAGTGGTAGTAGTGGTAGTAGTAGGTCTAGTACTATTACTAGTAGTAATAGTAGTAGTAGTTATAGCAATTTTATTAATTAAATGTTTAATGGCTGCAGAGCACTGTACTAAGTGCTGGGAAAACATAATGTTGATAATGTTGATAATAATAATAATGTTGGTATTTGTTAAGCACTTACTATGTACCAAACACTGTTCTAAGCGCTGGTAGGGATACAAGGCTATCAGGTTGTCCCACTTGGGGATCACACTCTTAATCCCCATTTTACAGATAAGGTAACTGAGGCACAGAGAAGTTAAGTGACTTGCCCAAAGTCACATAGCCTACAAGTGGCAGAGATGGGATTAGAGCCCATGACTTCTGACACCCAAGCCCATGTTCTTTCTACTAAGCCACTCTGCTTCTCACACAAGTGAGAAGCAGCATAGCCTGGTTAGAACGAATTATGTCCTAGTGAAAAGAGCCTGGATCTTGGAGTCAGAGTGTCTGGGTTCTAATCCTAACTCAGGCACTTTTTAAATGATATTTGTTAAGCATTTACTGTGTCCCAGGCACTGTACCAAGTGCTGGGATAAATACAAGCTAAGTAGGTTAGGCACAGTCCAAGCCCACATAACACTTACAGTCTTAATCCTCATTTTTCAGATGAGATAACTGAGGCCCAGGGAGATTAAGTGATTTGTGCAAGGTCATACAGCAGACAAGGGGTGGAGCTGGAATCAGAACCCAAGTCATCTGACACTCTGGCCTATGCTTTTTCCATTAGGCCACACTACCTCAGTTGTCTGCTGTGTGACCTTGGGCAAGTCACTTAACTTCTCTGTGCCTCAGTTATCTCATTTGTAAAATGGGGATAAGATTGTAATCCCAATGTGGGGCAGGGATTGTGTTTAAAACAATTATCCTGCACTTTTTCCAGTATTTACAGTAGTGTCTGACACTATTGTAAGCACTTTACAAATACCATATTTTTTTACACCAAGAAATAGGAATGGTCGCTGCCCTCTGAGGGGCTCAAAATTTATGAATAAAGGTGAGGAAGTGGACTTGAACACTTCAGGAGCAATGGAAAATAAAACATTAAAGGAGCTTGAAAGACAGGACAAATACACAATACCCAAAACGAAAACAAATGTCAGTAGGGAGCTGTGGCTAAAGGAGCAGAATTGCAGGACTTCTGTGATTCTTAATCACATAGAATATTAATTGTTAACGGCTTTCAATGATATCATCATCAGCTTATTTTAGTGCCATTGCATGTTAATTAACTGCTCTTTGTGATGTCATCTGCTTATTTTAATGTCATCGCATGTTAATTGTTAGCTACTCTCTGCGATGTCATCATCTACTTATTTTATTATTGCTACTGCATTATTGCTACTGCATGACATTTGTTAGCTACCCACTGTGCTGTTATTTACCTTGCTAACCTCACCATGAACTATCAATTCCCCTGCTCCCAACTGCCCTTCCCATTCCTCACCTTCCCCTTCCCCTCTCCCACCCAGCTCTTTCCCTCCTTTTCCCCCGCCCCCAACTCTCCCCATCACCCCTCTCCAGAATCACTCTGTACCAGCATGGACCCTCAACCCCTCCCTTCCAACTCCCTCCCCTCCTCCCCACCCCCACCGTATCCCAGCTCTCCTTTCTCATCGCCATCCCTCTTCCTCCTCTCTCTGCCCAGAGTCCGCCAACTCATTCCAATCCAAACCCTCCCAACTACTCGCACTCTTCCCCTTCCCTCCCCTCTCCCCACAGCTGCTGCCAAGTTTGGCCTTTGGAAATTCCGTTTCATTATCGGTAAGCTCCCTTTCATCCTTGACCTGTTCCTTTCCAGCTATCTCCTCCTCCTCACCCTAACTGAAACATGGCTCATTCCGGATGACACCGTTTCTTCTGCTGCTCTTTCCAGCGGAGGACTTTTCTTCTCCCACTCTCCCAGACTCGCCGGAAAAGGAGAAGGTGTCGGCTTCCTTCTTGTGCCCCAATGTCACTTTCGCACTATCCCTCCTCCCTCTTCTCTTTCTTTCCCCTCCTTTCAAGCCCATATTATTCACCTCTACCACCCCCACCAGATTCTTGTAGCCATCATCTACCGCACCCCTGGCCCCATCGCCAACTTTTTAAAATGACTTTGACCCCTTTCTCACCTTCCTTCTCTTCTTTTCCATGCCCACTCTGATCCTCGAAGACTTCAACATCCACACGGATGTCCCTGGTGACTCCTCTACCGCCCACCTTCTATCTCTCCTTAACACTGTCAGCCTCCTGCTCCACCCTACCTCGACCACTCAACAATTTGGTCACACCTTCGACCTCATCATCTCCTACACTTGCACTATTTCCACCCTCACCAACACTGAAATCCCTCTCTCTGATCATAACTTTCTCACCTGCCTCCTCAGTCACACTCTTCCCCCTTGTAAATCTATATCACTACTTCACAGAAAAAGGATATGGACATCACTTAGCAATGAGAACTTGCATCATCCTGGGCACTGAAGGAGCCCAGATTTTTCATGAAGCCTGGTACAGGCTCAAGGAAGAGAGGCAACAACTGACAGAAAACAGGTCATTCCCCAACTAGGTGCTAGGACAGATAACTGGATCTCAGACACTGGTCAGACTATTTGGTGATGGGAGCAGTATTCGCTGTGTAACTTTGGGCAAGTCACTTCACTTCTCTGTGCCTCAGTTACCTCATCTGTCAAATGGGGTTTAAGATGGTGAGCCCCAAGTGGGACAACCTGATCACCTTGTAACTACCCCAGCGCTTAGAACAGTGCTTGGCACATAGTAAGCACTTAACAAATACCATCGTTATTATTCCAGCGCTTATAACAGTGCTTGGGATGTAGTAAGCACTTAACAAATACCATTATTGTTATTATTATTATTGTCATTATTTTAGAGGTGCAATAAAGCATGTGTGGAGGAGCTGGAATGGGGCTGAAACTGAACCTAGATGGGAGTTCTGAGGATGGGAGGAAGATGAGCTTGTGTTTGGGATGGAAGCTGGAGTTGGAGGGAGTGTGGAGTCTCAGATCTTGGGAAAATTTCCCTCCCACACTGCAGACTCAGGCTGCAGGCCAGAGAGACACCATTCCACAGAAGCTCCCTGCCCCACCCTCCTCTACCTGGGTATTTTGATGACATTTCCCTGCCAGACAATCACAGTAGCACACTCAGAGCCCTCACTTCCTATGCATTATGATGGCATCTTTAACAAGTCAATGCTTTCAAAAAAGCTCATGAATCCCCTAGCCTAAAAATCCCTCCGAAGACCTCACATCACCTTCCAATTATTAAATCATCCTTCCTGAATTCCTCAAGTGAGTTGTTTGAATGCTACTTCCACTTCCTCTCCTCCAATTTTCTCCTTCAATTCCTCCACCGCTTGGAAAAGTCCCTTTCTAAGGTTATCAAAGACCTCTTTCTTGCCAAATATAATGGCCTCTACTCCATATTAATCCTCCACAACCTCTGCCTTCAATGTTCCCTTTTCCTGGAATTACTAACTTTGGCTTCACCGACATTGTTTACTCCTGGCTATCCTCTTATCTTTCTGGATTCTTCTTCTCATTCTCTATCACTTCTGAACCCCACCTCTAACACTGGGGGTCCCTCAAGCATCGGTTCTGCTCTATTTACACCCCTGCCTCAGTGAACTCTCACCCCCGCAGTCAGTCAATCGCATTTCCTGAGTGCTTATTGTGTTGAGAGCACTATACTAAGTGCTTGGGATAGTACAATATGACAATATAGCGGACATATTCCCTGCCCACAGCGAGCTTACAGTCTAGAGGGGAAGACACACTTTAATATAAACTAATGAAATTACAGATATATACAAAGGTGTTGTGGGTCCTGGAGGAGAAATGAGGAATGGGTGGATTTTAGTGATGTTGTGAAGGTCAAACCATAGGATTTAGTGATGGTTTGAATACGTGGGTTGAATGATAGAGAGGAGCCTATGGAAAACGCCACGGATGTGAGACAGGAAGGATGGTGGTGCAATCTACAGTGATGGGAAAGTCAGGGGAAGGGCAGGGTTTGGGTGGGAAGATAAGGAGTTCTGTTTTTGGCATGTTAAGTTTGAAGGGATGGCAAGACATATAATTAGAGATGCCTTTAAGGCAGGAGGAAATGTGAGATTTCAGAGAGGGAGGCAGATCATGGTTGGAGATGTAAATTTGGGAGTCCTCTACATAGAGGTGGTGGTTGAATCCATGTGAGTGAATGATTCCTCCAAGGGAGTGGGTGTAGATGGAGAATAGTAGGGGACCCAGAACTGAACCTTGGGGTGGGAGGCAGAGGAGGAGCTTATAAAAGATAATCAGAATTAACATGCAGAGAAATAGGAGGAGAGACAGGAGAGGAAATTGTCAGTGAAGCTGAGGTTGAATAATGTTTCCAGGAAAAGGAGGTGGTCGACTATGTCAAAGGCAGCCAAGAGGTTAAGGAGGATTAGGATGGAGTGACAGCCATTGGATTTGACATGCAGGGTTTTGATCCCTTTTTCACATTCCTTCTCTCTTTCTCCATGCTCACATTGATTCTGGGGAACTTCAATATCCACATGGCTGTTCCTGATGACCATTCGGCTGCCTACATTCTATCACTCCTCAACTCCACTGACCTCCTGCCCCACCCCACCTTACCCTTTCACCAATTTGGACACACACTAGATCTCATCATCTCTAGTCAGTGCAAATCTCTACCCTCACCAACTCTGAAATCCCTGTAACTGATCGCAACCTCCTGATCTGACTTCTTTCACACACACCTCCTCCGCACAAATCTGTGCTGTTCCTTCACAGAGACCTCCGATCTTTGATCCCATTTAATTCTATCAACTCATCCTGCCCCATTTAACCTCCATACCCAAAATGTCTTTCCTTGATGACCGAGTTGACACTCTAAGCACCACCGTCTCTACTGAACTTAACTCACTCATTCCCCTTTCCCGTTAGTGATCTTGTGTCACGGACCAAAAGTGCTGGATCACGTCCACAGTCCACCTCCTTTGCTTTTGTGCTTGAGCCACAGAGCACTGCTGGCCGAAAGCCAGATATCAGGGTGACCTTGTCCACTTCAAGTTTATCCTTTAGTGCTTTAATTCAGCACTCTCGTCTGCCCGGCAAAATGATTTCCCCAACCTTATTAATACCCATACTTATCACCCTCACCAGTTGATCCAGACATTTAACTCCCTCCTCAAACTCCTCTCCTCCCACCTCACCTATCTCTTGCCCCCGGTGACTTAGCCACCTACTCATTAAGAAAATTGACACTACCAGGTGTAATCTCACTAAAATCTCCCCTAACCCACTTCAGTGCCTCTCCACTCCTGCCCCTTCTTTCACTCTCCCAACTTTTCCAGAAGTATCTATAGGGGACTTCTGCCTTCTCTCAAAATCTACACACTTCACCTGCGTTTCCAACCCCATTACTTCTCATCTTAACAAAACACTTGACCCATGCCTTCTTCCTTCCCTAACAGCTATCTTCAGTTTGCTCTCCAATGGATTTTTCCCCACTGCTTTCAAACATGCCCATATCTCCTCTATCCTAAAAAAAGCCTCCCTTGACCCCATGAATCCCTCTAGTTACTGCCACACCTCCCTCCTACCAATCCTCTCTAAACTCTTAGAGCGAGCTGTTTACACCCACTGTCTCACGTTCTTCTCCTCGAAATGTCTCTTGATCCCTTCCAGTCTGGCTTTTGTCCCCTTCATTCCACAGAAACTGCCCTCTCATAGGTCACCAATGATCTTCTTCTTGCGAAATCCAAAGGCCTCTACTCCATCTTAATCCTTCTCAACCTCTCAGCTTCCTTCGACAGGATCTACCACCCCCTTCTCCTGGTAACATTACCCAACCTCGGCTTCACTGACACTATCCTCCCCTGGTTCACCTCCTATCTCTCTGGGCATTCCTTCTTAGTCTCGTTTGTGGGCTTCTCCTCTGCCTTCCACCCTCTAACTGTGAGGATACATCAAGGGTCAGTTCTGGGTCCCCTTCTATTTTTCATCTACACCATCTCCCTTAGAGAGCTCATTCACTCCTATGGTTTCAACTACCACCTCTATTCAGCTGATACAAAAATCTACATCTCCTCCCCTGATCTCTCTCCCTTTCTGCAACCTCGCATTTCCTCTTGCCTTCTAGACATCTTTTACTTGCATGTCCTCCCATCACCTCAAACTAAACATGTCCAAAACAGAACTCCTTATCTTCACACCCAAACCCTGCCCTCCCCTTGACTTTCCCATTGCTGCAGATGGGCCTAGGAGGTACAGGATTTGAGTTCTAATCCCTGCTCTGCCATTTACTTGCTCTGTGACCTGTCACTTCTCTGTGCCTCAGTTCCCTAATTTGCAGAATGGGAATTCAATACCTATTCTCCCTACTTATAGAGTATGGGACCCATGTGAGACCTGATTGTCTTGTATCTACCGTAGTGCTTAGAACAAGGTTTGGCACACAGTAATTGCTTAACAAATGTGATTATTTATTATTATTAATAATAGTCAATTATTATTATTAATGATGATTATATCCCTCTCCCGCAAGCATTTCTAAGCTATAAGAATGGAAGTGGATTAAGTCAGACTGAAACTTAGGTTTCCACCAGCAGTGCTCTGCGGCTCGAGCACTAGAATGAAGGAGGCAACTGTGCAGGTGATTCAGGGCTGTGGGTTAATAGTAAGAGATTGACGAAGGGATAGGGGAGAAAGTGAGTTGAGGTCAATAGAGAGGGTAGTATTGAGAGTGTCTACTTGGTCATCAAGGGGAGATAGATTGAGTGTGGAAGCTAAGTGGGGCATGGTGACTTGAGAAAATTGGATGTGGTCCAGGGGTCGGAGGTCTCTGTGGAGGAGGTGTGTGGGAGCGGAGGCAAGTGAGAAGATTCTGGTCAGAGAGAGGGACTTCAGAGTTAGTGAAGGTAAGGATTTTGCAGTGGTTAGAGATGATGAAATCGAGTGTGTGTCCAGGTTGGTGAGTGGGCAAGGTGGGGTGGAGCTAGCTGTCAGTGGAGTTGCGGAGTATTAGAAGGCAGTCAGCAGAAGAGTTATGAGGAACATCTATGTAGATATTGAAGGCCCCAAGGATCAATGTGGGCATGGAGAATGAGAGATGGAATATGAAAAAGGAATCAAAATGGTTAAAGAAGCTGGAGGTTGGACCAGGGGTGGTAGATAACAATTACTAGAGTCTGGAGTGTGTGGTAGAGGTAGACGATATGGGCTTCAATGGAAGGGAAAGACAGGGATGGTGGAGGTGGAATGGTGCGAAAGCAGCACTGGGGCAAAAGAAGGAAGCCATCACCTCCTCCTTTCCCATTGAGTCTGGGGAAGTGGGAGAAGATGAGATCCCCTCTGGAGAGAGCAGCAGGGGAGACTGTGTCATCTGGGGAGAGCCAGGTTTCAGTGATGGTGAGGAGGAGGAATGACTGAATCAGGAACTGATCAAGGATTAAGGGAAGTTTCCCCATGATGGAGGAGGGGTTCCACAGGTCACACTTGGCTGAGGTTGGCTGACCTGTCACGAACAGCTGCTTTTGGTGCCTACAATTTAACACACTTGGTAAATGCGAACTTCAATGCAGGCTTTAGTTCCTGAGCTGGTCTTTCTCCCAGAAGTAGCCAATTTCTGCATCCTGAACTCCTTAAACTCCGGAATTCTTAGCAGTCCACGGGATTCAATCCTACAGCTTTTCCTCCCCATCTGAGGAACTATTCCTCCTCCTCTTGCTGGACTCTTGCAAAGTAACTCCCAAAAGAGACAGAGTAGGGGACCCGCTCATCTTGGGCAAACCTTGTCCCTCCCCGAGTTTGATTATTCCTGGACCACCTTGTCTGGTCCCCAAGCTTCCAGCAGCTTCTTTACCAAGATCTCCTGAATCGACCTCCCCGACCCCGGTGCTAGGAGCTGAGCTTGTCCCTGAGCTCACACCACTCCTCAGGTCAGAAAGGGGAATGTGATTGTTTCTCTGTTCATGATGCTAGGTCCCTGTCCAAGGGACTCTGCAGCAGGCCCAGGCCTCTGGAAACCGATTCCAGGGGCTCAGGGATTGTCCCCAAACCATATGCAAAGTCTGCATATGTGACTTTGGTCTGCAAAGTCACAAGACACTTTCTGGCTGGTTCACGGAGGGTGGGCCTTTATCCTCCCCTGCTCGGAGAGGACAATCATCTTGGCACTCCCAGGAGGGAAGTGGTGCTAGGCTCAGATCAACTGAGCTCTAGATAACACCTCCCCACCTTGCTTCTCTAAATTCTCTGAGGGTTGGGTCTTGGAGTGCCTTCCCCCTTGCTGAGATTGAGTATAGCAATATTTGTTAAGCGTTTTACTATGTGTCAGATACTGTATTAGGCATTGGGAAAAACACACCATAATGAGTTCAGAAACAGTATGATGAAGGAATAAATAAAATAAAATAAATAGATGGGACTCACAGTAATAGAATGAGAGAGAATAGGTAATCTATCCCCATTTTAGATGAGGTAACTGAGGTCCAGAGAAAGTTACAATAATTTCCCAAGGTCTTCCATCAGACAGGCGGCAGAGCAGAAGTAGAACCTAGATTCTCTGACTCTCAGGGTCATGGGTCAAAGTCTTGTGGCTTTGCAGACACTGGCATATGGTTTGGGGACAATCCCAGAGCCCCTGGATTCGGTTTCCAGAGACATGGGCCTGCAGCAGAGGCCTCTGGACAGGGACACTCATCCACAATGGCAGGATATAATTTTTAGAGGTTCCCAAAGCCAAATAGGCCTTATTGTGCAGAAGCAATCAAAATATCCACCCACACTATGAGCACCATCAGGAAGTGATTAGAAGCAGCATTGCCTAAAGGAGAGAACATGACCCTCTACCATTAGATTATGACCCTGACCCTGACACTGATAATGAGATTATGCTGGTTCCCTCTTCATCATCATCATCAATCATATTTATTGAGCGCTTACTGTATGCAGAGCACTGTACTGACTGTCCTGATCTTTCCTCTAAAGTAGCTGCCCCTTCCCCATGCTTCATTTCGTCCAGCTCTACTCTGTCCTTCCTTAAACTCCATGAAACAGTCCAGAGGAAGGTATAAGTAGCATGGTTTAAAATATTTCCATAGGTATGCCTTTTGTTATGAAATCCTCTAGACTGTAAGCTCTTCATGGACAGGGAATGTGCCTGTTGTATTACTATTTTGTACAATAAAAATATGATTGAATAATTGATTGATAGCAATATTTCTTAAGCGTTTTACTTTGAGTCAGGTACTTTATTAAGCATTGGGTACAACACAACATAATAAGTTCAGAAACAGTCGTAGTCCCACATGGGACTACTGTCTATCTAGCCACCGACCTCTTTCCCATATCCTACCTCTGGCCTGAAACGTCCTCCCTCCTCATATCAGACAGATAACTGCTTTCCTCCCACTTCAAAGCCTTATTGTAGCCTTCCCGGACTGAACCCTCCTCTCCTCTTCTCCCGCTCCCTTCTATGCAGCTCATACTTGCTTCTTCATTCATCCACTCTCCCTTCTCCACAGCATATATTATATCCTATATCTACCAGTAATTTATTCATTGATCTATTTATTTATATTAATGTCTGTCTCTCCCTCTAGACTGTGATCTCATTGTGGGCAAGGAATATGGTTGATGTTATATTGTACTCGCCCAAGCACTTGGTACAGTGCTTTGCACAAGGTAAGCACTCATTAAATATGATGAAGTAATAAATAAAATAAAATAAATAACTGGGACTCACAGTATTAGAATGAGAGAGAATAGGTAATCTATCCCCATTTCAAATGAGGTAACTGAGGCCCAGAGAAACTTATAAGAATTTCCCAGGGTCATCCAACAGACAAGTGGAAGAGTCAGAATTAGAACCTAGATTATCTCACTCTCAGGGTCATGTTCTCTCCTGTAGGCCATGCTGCTTCCAATCACTTTCTGATGATGCCCAGGGTGTGGGTGGATATTTTGATTGCTTCTGCACGACAAACCCTATTTAGGTTTGGGAACCTCTTAACAATTCTATCCTGCTGTTGTGGATGAGTGAGGAGTGATGATATGTGCTTCTTGTGTGCTTCTTGAGTGTTTGAGAGCACATTTTGTGAGATTGTGCCTTGTCAAGCACATGAGTTTGTGTGAGAGGGTGAAAGATCACCTGTTAAAGTGAGTATGAGAGAATACATGGCTACAACTGGATGAACAAAGAGCTGGTTTCGGTGAAGGAGAGTTTGTGATGGGGTGTGGGAGAGAGAGAGAGAGAGAGTAAAAGGAATAGTGTATGGTTGAGGAGAGTGGGTGTATACTTCATGTATATGTCTCTATTATCTGTCTCTTTTCTCTGGGTCTTTCCCTTTCCTGCCTTTTTTTTCTATGCTGTAAACGTAGTCCCACAGCCATGCTCCATAGAAGCCCTAAAGAATCAACCAATGAATTAATTGTATTTGGGCAGAGTAGTCTACTAAGCACTTGAGAGGCCACAATGCATAAAAGTAGGTATAGATGACTCATGACCACAAAAAGATTACGGACTGGAGGGGAAGGCATGTACTAAAATAAATTGCAGAGGGATATGTGCAGAAGTGAGAAATTGACCTCTTATGCAAGGGCTGCTACTGGGGGTGGAGTGTTGCCTTCCCTAACCCTGTCAATATATTCCCCTGCTTTGTGTGGACAATAGAGCCAATGGTGACAAAGAAGGCAGCAGCACCAATCCATAGTGGGGTTGAAAGGGAATCACTTACCCGCCTCCCCATCCTTCCTGACTCTAATTCTATTGTCTATGTCCGCTGTTTATGATGAACTACTCCCTCCTCAAATCCCTGTCCCCTTCCAATACCCTCAATGCCCAATATCAATATCAATGCCCAATGCTCAATATCAGGCAGAAACTCCTCACCCTGGGCTTCAAGGCTCTCCATCACCTCGCCCCCTCCTACCTCACCTCCCGTCTCTCCTTCTACAGCCCAGTCCGCACCCTCTACTCCTCCACCGCTGATCTCCTCACCGTACCTCGCTCTCGCCTGTCCCGCCATCGACCCCCGGCCCACGTCATCCCCCGGGCCTGGAATGCCCTCCCTCTGCCCATCCGCCAAGCTAGCTCTCTTCCTCCCTTCAAGGCCCTGCTGAGAGCTCACCTCCTCCAGGAGGCCTTCCCAGACTGAGCCCCTTCCTTCCTCTCCCCCTCGTCCCCCTCTCCATCCCCCCCATCTTACCTCCTTCCCTTCCCCACAGCACCTGTACATATGTATATATGTTTGTACATATTTATTACTCTATTTATTTATTTATTTTATTTGTACATATCTATTCTATTTATTTTATTTTGTTAGTATGTTTGGTTTTGTTCTCTGTCTCCCCCTTTTAGACTGTGATCCCACTGCTGGGTAGGGACTGTCTCTATATGTTGCCAATTTGTACTTCCCAAGCGCTTAGTACAGTGCTCTGCACATAGTAAGCACTCAATAAATGCGATTGATGATGATGATGATGATGCCCCACCTCTGCTATCTCTTGCCCCTAACAATCTCGCCACATATGTCATTGATAAAATTGAAACCTGTCAAGTGCGACCTCCCTACAATTTCCCCCGCCGGTCTCCAGTCCTTCCTCCTCCTGTCCACCTTCAACATTCCCAACTTTCCCAGCAGTATGTCCAGAGATCTCCTGTCTCCTTTCAAACTTTACCCCTTCCACCTGCACCCCTACCCTTCCCCTTCACACTTTATCAATGCACTTGCCCTCTCTCATCTCCCATCACTGACCATCATCTTTAACCATTCATTTTCCAGTGGCTTCTTCCCCACTCTTTTCAAACTCGCTCATGTGTCCCCTATCCTAACAAACACTCTCCCTTTACCCCATGGTTCCTTACAGTAATTTCCCCACCTCCTTCCTCCAAATCCTCTCCAAACTCCTTGAGCAAGGTGTTTACACCCGATGTCTCATTCATTCATTCAATTGTATTTCTTGAGTGCTTACTGCGTGCAGAGCACTGTGCTAAGCGCTTGGAAAGTGCAATTCGGAAACAGAGACAATCTCTATCCAACAGGGTGTTCACAGTCTCCTCCAATTCTTTCCTTGACCCGCTCCTATCTGGTGTCTGCTTCTACATTCCATGAAAACTGTTCTCTCTAAGGTCACCAATCACCTCTAGTCCATCCTAATCCTTCTCAACCTCTCAGCTGCCTTCAACACTGTAGACCACTGCCTTCTCATGGAAACATTATACAACCATGGCTTCACTGACATTATCCTCCCCTGGTTTTCCTCCTGTCTCTCTGCCCACCTTTTTTCAGGCTCCTTCGCAGATTCCTCCTCTACTTCCCACCCCCTTACTATTGGAGTTCTGAAACGATCAGTTCTTAGTCCACTTCTCTTCTCTATCTACACTCATTCCCCTGGAGAACTCATTAGTTTCCGCACCTACAGCAATCATCTCTACATGGATGACTCCCAAATTTACAGCTCCAGCCAACACCTTTTTCTTTCTCTGCATTCTCACATTTCCTGTTACCTTCAGAACGTCTCTATTTAGATATCCCCCACCGACACCTCAGACTTAACATTTCCAAAACAGAGCTCCTCATATACACTCCCAGATCCTGTCCTCTCCCTGACTTTCCCATTCCAGTAGACAGAACCACCATCCTACCAGTTTTAGAAGTCTGTAACCTAGGCATTATCCTTGACTCATCTCACTCATTTCATTCATTCGTTCATTCAGTCGTATTTATTGAGCACTTACAGTGTGCAGAGCACTGTACTAAACACTTGAGAGAATACAATATAACAATAAACAGACTCATTTCCTGCCTGCAACAAGCTTATAGTATAAAATCTGTAGTCACTCAACCCATCTATGCATTCTGTCACAAGGTCTTGTCATCCACCTTCACAACATTGCTCAAATATACCTTTTCCTCTCCATCCAAACTGCTACTAAGCAGAACCAATTATTTATCTTGGCTTAGTGAATATAACACGGGTCTGGGAGTAAGAAGTACCTGGGTTCTAATCCTGACTCCACCACTTGTCTGCTGTGCGACCTTGGGCAAGTACATTACTTCACTCTTCTGTGCCTCAGTGTCCCAGGGTGCCCCTGGGGTACCGGCCATCTCAAGGTCAAATGCTATCTCACAGCCACCTGAGTCAGCAGGCAAAACCTGGAAGTGAATGTGGGATACTGCCCCCATAACCAAAACTGCTAGATTGACAGCCCAAGACGGGAATACAGAAGGTGTCCCTTGCTCCCTTGCCAATCAAATTAGGTATGGAGGAGGGGGGAGGGCAGAGATTGGATAAACTGAGGCCAGAAGATGGAATGGCCTAGGAGTACACGTGATAAAAACCTGTGGCTTCTGGCCCTCTATGCAGAGGATTGAGACTTTGCGCAGATGGCTGCAGGGCGCCTCTGTCCAGAGCATCAGAAGCCCGCTCTTCATGCACCAAGTGAAGAGCCGTGGGATGGGGGACTGTCCGTCCCACTGGCTAGTGGGGCTGGAAGCCAGGCGCTTCGCCATGGGTATGTAACGAATAAATGGATTCCTCCCAATTGGAAAATACTCGTGGGAGGGAGCTAGGGGTTTCCCCATGGGTGTGTAACTCAAATGGATTCCTCCCGAGTGGAAAGTACACATAGGTGAAAGCTAGCCGTTTTGTGCAAACTGTAAGGGAATTCCGCCTGGGTGGGACCTGTGGGTTCTGTCACGCGCCAGTAATGTATACGTGTGCTCCTCCCATTAGGGAAGTTCTAATATTACTAATTGATTACAATCCTTCCCGAAAGGGAAGTTCAATCCATTCCTCCTGAACAATTAACTAATTCAATTCTCCTCGCAGAATAAATTTTATATAAAACTCAGGTTTTCCATCCCCGGCCTCTCTCTCTCTCACCGTGCGAATTACCAAATGAACCCATCCCCGGGTGACGGGTGACACTCAGTTATCTCATCTTTAAAATGGGGATTAAGACTGTACCATATAGGACAGGGGCTGTGTCCAACCTGATTACCTTGTATCTACTCCTTCACTTAGAACAGTGCTTGATAAATAGTAAGTATTTAACAAATACTATTATTATTATCATTATTATTATTATTGTTATTACTATCTTGTCTTGACTACTGCCATCAGCCCCTTTGCTGACTTCCTTCCTGGCCTATCTCTCCCCAGTCTAGTACATATGTCACTCATATCATATTATTTTTCTACAAAAACATTCAGTCCGTGTTTCCCCACTCCTCAAGAACCTCCAATGGTTGCCCATCCACCTCCGCATCAAAGGAAAACAACTTTCTATCAGCTTTGAAACACTCTATCAGCATACCCCCTCCTACACTACCTCACTCATTTCCTACTACAACCTAATCATCTTGCTCCATCTTTAGCACCATCTTGCTCACTGTAGCTCAATCGTGTCTATCTCACTGACTACCCCTTGCCCATGTCCTCCTATTGATATGGATCTTCCTTTCCCTCCGTATCTGACAGACCACCACTCTCGCCACATCTCCTCCAAGAGGCCTACCCCAATTACACCCTCTTTTTCCCTACTCCCTCTCCCTCTGCATTACTTAGGAACTTGAATCGGTATTCTTTAAGTACTTTATATTCACTCCATCCTCCCCTCGACAACACTTATGTACATGTTTGTAATGGGGGTTTTTTGTATTAACACCTGTCTCCTCCTCTAGACTGACCTAATATGTTCTAGAAACGTGTCTACCAACACTGTTTCATTGTACTCTCCCAAGTGCTTTGTGCAGTACTCTGCACATAGTAAACTCTCAAAAAATGCCATTGATGGATTCATTCATTAATTGAAAAGGTTCTCAATCCCTCCCTTCCATTTTGTATTCTGTCCTCACCTGCTCTCTGTTCTTCAGGCCCTACTCCATTTCCCCCAGATTTTCTCTTCATCCCTCATCTACAAGGACTCTCCCACCCCCACCCACAATCCCCGGAGCTCAGCTGCAGTCACCCAGAACCTTCTCCCTGGATTCCTCTCAACCAATCAATCAATGGTATTTATTTATTGAGTGGCTTCCTTTGTGCAGGATACTGTACTAAGGACTAGGGAAGGTACAATTCAGCAGAGTTGGTAAGTACGTTCCTTGCCTACAAGCTTACATTCCAGCCTACCTTAAAGCTTACTCTCAATTCCTTGGCTTCTGTTTCTTCATCTTCATCCTCAACCTCATTCTTAAGCTCACTCCTATCAGTTTTCCCGATCTTGTAAAGACCAGATTCTCCCATAAGGACGAGAGGTTCCCAACATCAGTGTCCATAGAGAATTTGAAGGGGAGAGGTCAAGGTGAGTAGGGGTTGGTAAGAAGGTTAAGATACTGGGAATCATGAACTGTTAATGAAGGATGAAACTATTAAGCTCTCTGACACATAGAGGAAGTGGGAGGGGACTATTTCCCCAAGGGATTCTGGGAACGAATAATATCTTCTTGTCAAGGGAGGGGTGTGGGATTTGTCTGTGGATGAGGTGCCAGGTTCCTGTCCTGCAGGATGAATAGTGGAGCAGCTGTTTGTGTATGGGCTCTTCCTCATGGCTGTCCAATCCATCCCCTACATCCACATCCCCGTGCAGCATCACTGACCTTCACTCAGATACAACAACACTGGGGTCTCCCTTCTCACTGGCTAGAAGAGAGTTTATCTCTGGGAGTCATGGCCAGGAGTAGGAGGGGGCTGGGCAGGGGCAGGAGTCAAGATGACCCCAGTGATCAGGGCCCAGGTAGCACAGGGCATGGCAGAGAGAAGGTGGGGACAGGATGGGTGGGGGCAAGAAATGAGTAGAGAAGCAGCATGGCTTAGTGGAAAGAGTCCAGGGAAGGGAGTCAGAGGACCTGTGTTCTAATCCTCACTCCACCACTTGTTTGTTGTGTTACCTTGGGCAAGTCACTCATTTCTGTGTGCCTAAGTTTCCTCATCTCTGAAGTGGGGATTGAATCCTCCTCCTTCCATCTAAGACTGTGAGCTCTGTGTGGGACAAGGACTGTATCTGACCTTAATTAACTTGTATCTACCCCAGCACTTGGAACAGTGCTTGTCAAACAGTAAGGCCTTAAAAATACTATAAAAAATAAGTAATGTCTGACAGCCGGGCTTGTCAAAAGCTGCACTCCCTTATTCTATCCCTGTCCATCCTCTTTCCTCCAGTCTTGGTAGACCAGAGACAGGGAGCTGCAAAGGGGACAAGGTTGGGATCCTGTTCCTACCCTGTCCTTATCCTTGGAGCCCCGAGCAGAATCCTGAAGGAAAAGTCACCAACCAGACTACAAACTTCACAGCAACTGAGCTCAGGCAGCTCTCTAGAGAGTAGGCCCAGGATCCCGGGGAACCGGTGATAGGCTGGCTGGCTAGGGTATGGAAAGGAGCAGCCGTCCAGGTGGACATCAGCCTAAATGAAAGCAGCCACCTAGATTTGGGGCCAGGGGTGGATGTGAACCACACTCACACTCAAGGTCGTACCCTTTGGACCCTCGTTGTACATCGGGCTCGGACAGTCCCCCTGAGTGATCAGGGATGGGCTGGTACCCTCCTGTGGACTAACCCAACTACATTGAACCCGCAACTTCTGATGCCTGGAATTGAACAACTTCCAAATGATAGGGAGAAAATTCTGAAATCTAGCCCCTGGTCCCTCCCCACCCAATAGGGCCAACTTCGTGCAATAGTAATGGGTGCACCCCCAGGGTCAAGGCGCAGGCTAGTCCACCGTGTGAGGGATAGAGCTACAGGGGCACAAACCTGGAACATTGGCCAGTGTGCTCAACAGTGACTGGTCCCTATTCCAGTTCTCTGAGGTGTCGATTACCCGGCGTGTAGCTGCTATGATTGGGAAAAGCCTGGAGTTAAGGAGGGCAGGGCTAGCTCCAAAAAATACTAAAGGGGACACCCACCGACCCCCACAGTCGGTCAGTTCAAGAAGACTGGACTCAGAACAAGTGGTCATATGGCGGGAGTTGAGGGAGCGGGGCTCTCCTATGGACAAGCTGGATGGGCTGCCCACCTATAACCTGAAACCGCTCATTCAGGAAGGTAGACCAGCGGCCCCAACCGCCACGGAGCAGGGAAACTAGAAGTGGGAATATAGCAGGCCTGGCCAACGGCGGCCGTGGCTTTCTCACAGCCTGGGTGCTCCCCACAATGACTGTCCTGGCGAATGATCATCAGGAAGTCTCCCTTCTGGTAGGCACTGGGGCTCAGATATCTATGATTAGGAGGGATGCTTGGCTAGGGGGGCCAACCATCAATTACGGGAATGGTTGCCATAATTGAGGTCACTGGGGAACGGAAGACCCTCCCTTTAACCAAATCAAATTAGTTCTGACTAGTGGATAAGCGAAGCGGGAGGCCCTGGCATTGGGCCCTGTGAACATCATAGGAATGGATGTGATCGCTCTATGAAGCTGCTTGGCCTGCTCATCCTCTTGGCCCTGGAGTGAGAGGGAACCCATTGCAACATCTTCTTGAAGTCCTTGGCCCACTACAGCCGACACCTGAACCTTTCGAGGTGTTGGATTTGCGTGCACGCCCCACTGAATGGAGGGGGGCTGTATCCTCTTATAGCGCATCCTTATGACAACTCCACCTGGTTCAATGCTACAGGGGCCTCCTCAACCCTGCACCCTCCACCCTGTCTCCGAACCAGCAAATGCCATCACGTACCTTATGGTGAGTGGGTGGATTGACCATGCCGTCTCCCCATTCTGCTTTCACAATACTGGCACCAAATTCTGGGCGGGCAACAGTTCCCATGTATAGAATGCATCTAACCTTCAGGATGGGCACGGAATCACGGCTGGACCCAAAAAGGGGTGGATGTCTGTTGTTATGGCCTGATCACTACGAACAGGACCTTTGGTAATTGTGGCACCGCCCCCTGCGCCGTACCTGCCTATCTCATATGTGGCACCCTTGCCTATCAATTGCACCCTGCTGAGTGGAGAGGACTTTTTTTCCCTCGGTTTTGTGCTCCCAGCTGTCCGCCAAACAGAGCCGCCCAGAAGGTCGAATCTGAAACCATCGGGGAGTGGGGGTGGGGGGAGACTCCAATCCAGAGACTGACCGTTTTTTCAGGATCGTGTTTCCTGCATATGGGGTTGCACAGGTGGCTTGCGAAGTACTTGGCCTGGCTAAACTAGTTGAACAGATTACACCACTGCCAGTCTTCAGACCCTCAGGGACAAACAGAGAAACATCCGGACAACCATCCTGCAGAACAGGATGGCCCTTGACTTTCTCCTCCCCAGCCAAGGAGGGGTATGCAAACTAATGAGAAAGTAATTTTGTACCTTCATCCCGGACAGCTCTAGACACTTGGATGCAATTGTTGCTGATATGTACCATGCGTTTGACCAGTACCATGATGATGAAACCAATGGAGGACTTTGGGACTGGTTCCAAGGACTCTTAAAAAGTTTGGAGAGCTCGCTATTTCATGAGTTGCAACTACTTTTGTTCCTGCCTGTGGGTTTACTGGGAGGATGCTGGTTACTATGCTGCCGTTGCTCGGCCCTATCCATGCAGGCGTGATGAACGCTGCAGCCATCCCTGGCTCTTGCCTCTTTGTGCTACCTTAAGACCGTTGTAGTCCAACAGTTCCTCTCCCCACCTCCTGTCTGCACACCTTGTGGGCTCCACCTCCCGTCACCCCTGGCCAGAGGATGGGGCACTGTCCTCTGCCCCGATCCACAGAGCCATGTTCCTGGCTTCCATCACTAGTCAGGGAAGGATATCAGCCCATGCCGTCCAGGGAGGGACGGCGCTGGAGGGCACGGCCTCCAGCTCCACCCCACCACCATGCATCCAGGAGGGGACGCAGGGAGGGGTGGGGTCAGGTGGGCATAGAAGGCGAGGGCCATGGGGTAGTATATGCCCAGGTGAACCTGAGCACCAACCATCTGAAGGTCAAATGCTATCTGCGACTTAACCTCTCTGGCTGGGGGTGGACGGGGCAGATAGATAGGTGTCCCTCACCTCCACATCAAACAGAAACTCTTTACCTTTCCTCTGCCTTAGGCCTTATTTCCTTAATTAATTTTTTGTGTACAACTCCCAAATCCAAATCTCTAATCCTGACCTCTTATTTAATCTGTAATCCTGCATTTCCTCTGACTGCCAACATATCTCCATTTGAATGTCCTGCTGGCACCTCGAAATGGACTAATATTGAGCTACAAATCTTCTCTCCTAAATATAATTCCCCTCCTAATTTTCCTATCTTTTTCAATATTATCACCATTCCCCACCCCTGAAAGTCCACAGCCTCTGGTTTAACCTGAACTCCTGTCTTTCAATTTTCACATCCAATATTCAGCCAAAGCCCGTTGGTTCTTTCCACACAATGCCTCCTGCATCCACACTTTCCTATCTATACAAACTACCATTTTTTGTATAAGTTCTGATCGTATCATGAGTACACTGTAGTTTCCCTGCCTCTCCACTCTACAGTCTAGAGTTCAAGATGCTGCAAGAAACATCTGCTTGAAATGCTACTCAGCTCGTATTGCTCTGCTTCCCAACCCTCTTCCCTGGCTCCCTGTGTCAATCAGCATCAGTCAATCAATACTCTTTATTGAACATTTACTCTGTGTGGAGTACTGCACTAAACACTTGGGAGAAAACAAAAGAATTAGACATGATCCCTGCCCTCAAGAAACTTGCAATCCAGTGAGGGAGAAAGACACTAAAACAAATTACTTGAAGAGAAAAACACAGTTTAAAGATATGAACGTACGTGTTTTGGGAAGGGATATGGGAGGGGTACCTAAATGCTTAGGTCACATGGAATAAATGAAGTATCAGTACATGGGAGGAAATAGGGGGGCGAGATGAGAGATTAGTCAGGCAAGGAGAAGAGGCTATTTTAATAGAGTTTTGAAGATTGGAAGAATGATAGTTTGGAAGATTTGAAGGGGAGGCATTCTAGGCAGGAGGGAAGGCACTAACAAGGGGTCGATAACCAGAGAGGTGAAATTGAGACAGCCAAGGAGATGAAATTGAGACACACTAAGAAAATTTATATAAGTGTGCAGGCTGGGTTGTAGTGGGACAGAATCAAGCATAAGCAATAGGGAGAGAAATGGGAGAGAAAATGATTGAGTGTTTTAAAGCAAATCAACAGGAGTTTCTTCTTGATGCCAATAGGAACAGAAAAACATTTGAGGATTTTGACGAGTGGGGAAATGTGCACAAGACAGTGTTTGGAATAATGGTCTGGGTATCAGAATGAATTACAGAGTGGAGATGGTGGAAGAGTTTGTTGTTGTTTATATGGTATTTGTTAATCTCTCACTATGTGCCAAGCACTGTACTAAGCGCTGGGATAGATATAAGATAATCAGATTGGAAACAGTCTCACATGGGGCTCACAATCTTTTTACATTTACATTTTACATTTTACATTTTACATATGAGGTAAATTCCTTCTTGGATTCAGTTTCCTCTTTTCAAGCATGGCAGCAGGAAGTTGAGTTCTAGTCCTGCTGGATGTATCTCTAAGGGGGTGTGGGTTTGGGACCAAACACAAGTCCTGGAAGAGGGGAGAAAGTGGAAGGGGGCTATAACATAGGTGTGACTGATATAGCAGGTGTTGGGTTGCTCTCTGTTTACAATTAACAATAAAGTTCATCCCAACAATTGTATGAAAAATCCACTTAACATAGACAAATGTTTTTATGTTATTGAAGTCCCCAAATTAATCGAGGTGATACTGGTGCCCAAAGTCTCTGAACTGATTGCACTGGTGGGAACATGTTTCTTTCCCTGATGATGTTTTCACATCACAACTCAAAGAAACCACAGGCTCTCTGGGAAGCAGCTCATTCATTCATTTATTTATTAAATCATATTTATTGAGAGTTTACTGTGTGCAGAGCGCTGTACTAAGTACTTGGGATGGCATAATACAACAATAAACAGGCACATTCCTTGTCCACAGTGAGCTTACAGTCTAAGTGGATAGAGACAGACATAAATACAAATAAATAAAATAGCAGATGCATACATAAGTGCTGTGGGGCTGGGAGAGGGAGGAAGAACAGTGACAGCAAGTCAGGGAGATGCAGAAGGGAATGGGAGATGAGGAAAAATGGGGCTTAGTCTGGGAAAGACTCTTCGAGGAGATGCACCTTCAGTAAGGCTTTGAACAGGGGGGCTAGTAATTGTCTGTCAGATGTGAGAAGGGAGGGTGTTACAGGCCAGAGGCAGGATATGGGCCAGAGGTTGGGAGTGACACAGATAAGATCGAGAAACGGTGAGAAGGTTGGCACGAGAGGAGCGAAGTATGTGGGCTGGATTGTAGAAGGAGAGAAACAGGATGATGTAGGAGGGGGCAAGGTGATGGAGTGTTTAAGAGCCAATGGTGACGAGTTTTTGTTTGATACAGAGGCAATCACTGGAGATTTTTGAGGAGGGGGATGATATGTCTTGAACGTTTTTGTAGATAGATGATCTGATCAGCAGAGTGAAGTATGGTCTGGAGTGAGGAAAGACAGGAGGCTGGGAGGTCAGCAAAGAGCCTGAATCAGTAATCCAGGCAGTACTGGATGAGTGACTGTATTAACATGGTAGCAGGTTTGGATGGAGAAGAAAGGGCGGATTCTAGTGATCTTGGGAAGGTGGGACCAAAAGGACTTAGTGATGGATTGAATATGTGGGTTGAAAAGAGAGAGTAGTCAAGGATAATGCCAAGGTTGCAGGCTTGTGAGTCAGAAAGGATGTTGGTGCTGTTTACAGTAATGCGAAAGTCAAGGAGGGGGACAGGGTTTGGGTGGGAAGATAAGGAGTTCCGTTTTGGACATGTTAAGCTGAGGTGGTGGAAGGACATCCAAGTAGAGATTTATTGAAGGCAAGAGAAAATGAGAGACTGCACAAAGAGAAAGTGGTCAGGGCTGGAGATGTAGATTTAGGTATCGTCCTTATAGACATGGTGGTTGAAGCCATAGGAACGAATGAGTTCTCCAAAGAAGTGGGTGTAGATGGAAAATAGAAGGGGACCCCCAGAACTGAACCTTCAGGGAGGCAACTGAGCTACAATTCCTATGCTGGACCTGTCTGGAAGCCAATATATCCTACTGGGCTGGAACATGGAAGATACAATCTTAAACATAGAATTGTTAGGTAGATAAATACCCTGCAGCATCATATCTATCTGTTACTTTAATGACAAACACTGGTCTGCTTCAAAACTGGTCTGGACCATTCGCCAAGCTGTAGTACAGACAGCAGGCAGGGCTTGCATTGTTTTAGCCTTTATTATAGTGGAGATATTAGATAATAATGACAGTATTTGTTAAGCACTTACTATGAGTCATGTACTGTTCTAAGTGCTGAGGTAGATAAAAACGAATCAGCTTGGTTAAGGACCCTGTCTTATATGGGGCTCACACACTTAGTCCCCATTTTACAGATGAGATAACTGAGGCCCAGAAAAGTCAAGTGACTTGCCCAAGGTCACACAGCAGAGAGGTGTCAGAGCTAGGATTAAAATACAGGTCTTTCTGACTCCCAGGCTTGGGCTCTAACCATTAAGTCACACTGTATATTGCCTTCTGTCCACCGTTCCCCTATTTCTGATCAAGGTAGCCAGATTTGGATTCAAGTAATATAAGAGTGGTGGGGATTTGGTCTAAGCCTATTTATCAGGGATAATCTAATTGGTTGAGGAGTAGAGGAATGGGAAATCAGTCTCCCCTTTCTGATTTCTACAAGAAAGCAAAAAGAGGGGAAGGGCACCTGAGACAAAAAGCAGGTGCTGGAATGCAACCCACTGAGAGGTATACAACATAAGAGCTTGTTACAATGTGTTTAATTTTCCACATTACCTCTAATTAGATTTTTGTTTGCTTTCCTTAGTACACCCAAGAGGAAGGCAGGTGGTCCTGACCATCTTAGGGACTCAACTCCCTAGGCAAGGCCCCGCTGGAGATTACACATACCATGAATTTTTTTTCAACTGTTGTCCCTGTTGCTACCCATGGCTTTTCTTTGTGGTATTTTGTCTCACATCTGCAGAGACAGGCTCCCACAGGAGGTGGGGCAGGTGGGGGGGCGTGAGGGGGACAGGAGGGGAGCAGACTGCCCAGGTATCATGTCTACCAACTCTCTGTGTTACTCACCTGAAACTTTAGGCTAGTGCTCTGCACTCAGTAGGTGCTCAATAAATACCAATGATGGAAAGCTTTTGAAAGTGTGAGATATTTAAATCAAAGCCTATCTTTCCACCATCCTGCGGCCCATGGTCACTCCTGGCCACTTTTTCTCATTTCTACTGCTCCGATATGGCCTTTTTCCTACAATAAGCAGTGATGTCTTTTTGAACTTTTTTCTGGCTTCCTTATGCCTTTATTGTGTAAGCTCCTTGAAGAAAAGGATGCCTTCTTATTCTGCTCCTTGTACCATCCAACACCCAGTACAGAGTCCTGCACAAAGAGGCCCTTGAGGAATACTTTTATGGGCAAAGAAGGGGTTGGCAATTCTGGGAAAGTCCTGAAGAGGCTAACTCAAGGGACGCTGATCTTCACATGACCCTTCCGTTAATGTCTGCCAGGACTTTGTTATTACAGTTCAACAGATCTTAGACCTCCAGATTTAAATGCGTGATGGAGAAATTGAAATGGGATTGCAGAAATTAAAAGGTTGTTAGCTTTATGAGGAATGAATAGGAAAGAAATTGATGCCATATAAATGAGACAGAAAGAAAATAGAAATCCGGGAAGTGGGACAATTTTGAATTTTACCAGCAAAGAGAAAGACACACACACGCACACACACCCACTTAAGTCAAAAGGAAGTTATCCAAAAAAAGGTGTAAGCTCTTTCTCTGGACTTTAATAAGCTCATTATGGGCAAGGAATGTGTCTGCTAACTCTGTTGTATTGTATTCTCCCAAGCACTTAGTATAGTGCTCTGCACATAGCAATTGCTCAGTGAACACCAGCAATGGATTACTTGAAGTGAAATCCCACCACCCTGCCCCATAGGGATATATGTCCTTATCTTCATATGCTGCTTCCCCAGCTGTAATTTATTTTAATGTGTTTTTCCCCTGCTGTACTGTAAGCACCCTCTCAGGGTTGCACCTGGAGAATTTCCAGGACTCTACCAGTCTCGACTACAGGAGGAAGGAGAGGCATTTCCATTCGTAGCTTGGGCAGTGGTTAGTAAGTGGAAGGCAACCTGCTACAAGTCAAAGCTCACCTTTGCTGGGCAGCAGCGGCTTGGGGAGAGAGTCGAGAGTGGAGACTCAAGTTTATTGGACGGAAGGAGACAATGGTAAACCATCTCCGTATACTTACCAAGAAAACATTCTGGATACCCTACCAGAATGATTGCAGATGGAGGTGGAGCATTCTGGGAGTGATGTATCCATCAGTGTGTTGTTAAGTGTCAGAGACAACTCAACAGCATAAGACAAGACTGTAAGTTCTATCTGGGCAGGGGTCGTGTCTACCAAATCTATTATGCCGCAATCAATCAATCAATCAATCAATTGTATTTACTGAGCGCTTACTGTGTGTAGAGCACTGTACTAAGCGCTTGGGAAGTACAAGTTGGCAACGTATAGAGACAGTCCCTACCCAACAGTGGGCTAACAGTCTAAAAGGGGGACTTTTAGACAGTCTAAAAGGCTGCACTCACCCAAGAGCTTAACTCAGTGCTCTGCTCACTGTAAGCTCTCACTAAATACTGTCGATTGGTTGACTGGTTATCAGGGAATGTACAAGAAAGAGAGATAAGGGGTGTTAGGTTTAGAGGGACGAAGAGGCAACCACTTAAGGGAGTCTGACACTTAACCTCAGGACCCAACTCGGCCATTGGCAACAAAATGACCTTTGAACTCACCCTCTGAAGGCCCCCTTGACCCTTCTGTGAGGAATTAGGTATATGGAAAAGAAAGGGATATGCCCTACTCCTCACTCTCTCATCTCCTTCCACCCCCTGCCCCCAGGGCCGTTGTCATTACAGGCTGTTTCTTCCTCACCCAAACTGCTAAGGTAGCAGTAGGCAGAATTCACTGGTACCACTCTCTCCTCATCAATCTGCTATACAATCAATGTACTAAGCTATGGGTTGGATACAAGCAAACCGGGGTGGACACAGTCCCTGTTTCATATGGATCTCACACTCACAACCCCCATTTCACAGATGAGGTAATTGAGGACCAGGAAAATAAATATCACACAGCAGACAAATGGCAGAGCTGGGATTAGAACCCACGACCTTATGACTCCCAGGTCTGTGCTCTATCAACTACACAGCAGGCAGTCATCAAACTCTGCCCCTGCCCAGTCAGTGTAATCCCCACCCCCACAAGATGAGGTTCACCCAATCAATTAGTATCGGCTGCAAGAATGTGGTAAGCTCAATATTTACATGTTGGATTGACTAGCCAGGTCCCCTCACAAATCAACCCATTCCCCTGATCAACCAGACATTTTACCAAGGGGTTGGAGGTTACCACACCTGTAGCCACTTTCCAAAGGCCATGTCCTATTCCCCCAAATTTTGCGTTTTGTCCAGTAGGAAAATCATAGGCAGACCCAGGGTCAATCAATAACTCCACATGCTGGCTCTCAGCTACTGCACTCCAAACTATGCATG
This sequence comes from Tachyglossus aculeatus, assembly GCF_015852505.1. Classification (NCBI taxonomy): domain Eukaryota; kingdom Metazoa; phylum Chordata; class Mammalia; order Monotremata; family Tachyglossidae; genus Tachyglossus; species Tachyglossus aculeatus. The sequence goes on along the minus strand of NW_024044856.1, from coordinate 316,470 downwards.
GTCTGCCGCTGTGGTGCAGCTTCATGAGGGTGCAGGGCCAAACCTCCTCATTCTTAAAAAAGGCCGTGTTGAGTGTACTTTTGCCCTCCCTCCTCTTGCTCTTCCATGACGACCCTCACCCCTCTCATTTATCTGGCACCACACCTAAAACATATGTCTTTCCTGGTGAAATTATATGTTACATGCCTCTAGGGAACAGATCAAATTTCCAGGTCTCATAGTGATAGCGGCCCCCCTTCTCTCTGCTGTGGTTCCCTGGCAGAATGCTCATTTTGATTTGGAGAAGTCATGTTGGCTCCCCGAGGCCCATCCGATGTCCTCCCATCATCTCTCAACAGCCTGTCATTGTGTATTAGCAAAATTGGTTAGTGCATTTTATAACTCATGTACCTAGGTTTTCATTTCCATTCATTCATTCATTCATTCAATCGTATTTATTGAGCACTTACTGTGTGCAGAGCAGTGTACTAAGCGCTTGGGAAGTACAAGTTTGCAACATATAGAGATGGTCCCTAGCCAACAGGGGGCTCACAGTCTAGAAGGGGGAGACAGACAACAAAACAAAACATATGAAACAAATAGAATAAATAGACTGAATATGTACAAATAAAATAAATAGAGTAATAAATATGTACAAACACAGATACATATATACAAGTGCTGTGGGGAGGGGAAGGAGGTATAGCAGGGGGATGGGGAAGGGGGGAGGGGGAGAGGAAGGGGGGGCTCAGTCTGGGAAGGCCTCCTGGAGGAGGTGAGCTCTCAGTAGGGCTTTGAAGGGAGGAAGAGAGCTAGCTTGGTGGATGTGCGGAGGAAGGGCATTCCTGGCCAAGAGGAGGACGTGGGCCGGGAGTCGACGGCGGGACAGGAGAGAACGAGGCACAATGAGGAGATTAGCAGCAGAGGAGCAGAGGGTGCGGGCTGGGCTGTAGATGGAGAGAAGGTAGGTGAGGTAGGAGGGGGCGAGGTGATGGAGAGCCTTGAAACCGAGGGTGAGGAGTTTTTGCATGATCCCCCCCAGTACTCCAACCTGTCAGAAGTCCCGGTCTTTGCTCTATGGGCTCCAAATAAGCCCTTCCTCCTTAGCTGGGGAAGCCTATTATGCTAACTGACCACCACGTAATGACCAGGAATTTCCTAGACTTGGCACTCTGTGACAAGTTAAAAAAATGCAAAACTTTATTCAATTCCAATTCTGATTGAAGGTGGAAACACACACATACACACACGCATGTACGTGCACGCACACACACACACACACCCTCTACCAGTCTGACTGTTTTGCCCCAAGTTCGTGAAGATAGTCTTGTGGCAGAAGAGCTTGGGGAGTTCGGCTGGCTTGGGGTGGCCATGATGGCTGCGAGCAGCAGTGTGGACTCCTGATGCGAGTCTTAGCTGTTTCACAGTTCACAAGGGCCAAGCTACTTCGCCATGGTCCATTTCACTTTCCAATTCTTAGCTCATGATGACCGCGTCTTTGTCATGTCATCTTATCTCTGGCCGGCTCCTCATGCCTCAAGACAACTACCTTTTATCTGCCTCTCCCTTGGGCATCACGGCAGTTCACTGTTTTAAGCGTCACTGCAGCTCCTAAGTGGCGGTTGTTGATTGGTTCAGACCCATTACTAGGTAAAGCAGGGAGAGAAAGCTACTTCTCCCCCTATGTCTACTCCACGGAGCTACCCGGCAACTATCTGCCCTGCTGCAAAGCAGCCCAGCTCCTTCCTCCATGTCGTTGCTCACAGGTTCAAAAAAACAGTCACTTGTGAAAGGGCTTCTTGGCCAACAAAATGACCTCTGAGTGCTTACCACACTACCATTGGTCCCTTTTCTGCAATCTTAATTTTCCACTAAACCCCTGCCTTAGCGAGGTAACTCTAATTTTTGTGCTACCAAGTCTCCATGTTGCATTTCTGATTCTCTCCTAAGTTCAGGATCAGTAAGTTTTCCCCAGGCTTCCATGAGGCATTCCCCCAAGTCTTGTCACTCCAATGAACCTATGCTCCATTCCTCTGGGCAGTATGGTATGATCAACTGATCTGGACAAATGTCCTCCAACATTCAAGCCCACACACCCATGTATCCTGTCCACAGGGCCTAAAGGTGTTGCCCATCTTGTGGTCTCATCCTTCTTACTTCTGCACTTAGTCCATACTTCACTCTGATTCCCTGATCATTTTTCTACAGAAATGTTCAGGACATATGATCACACTTCGCAAAAAAATCTGGTGGTTGCCCATCCACCTCCGCATCAAACATAAACTCATCACCTTTACAGTACTTTACTTCTAATAATGATAATGACATTTACTGAGCACTTACTATGTGCAACTCTGGCCGTCACCCCACTCCTCAAAAAACTCCACTCAATGCCCATCCACTTCAGCATCAAATAAAAACTCCTAACCATTGGCTTTAAAGCACTTCACTGCCTTTCCCCCTCTTATTTCACCTCACTTCTCCCCTTCTACAACCCAGCTGCACACTCTGATCCTTTAGTTCTAGCCTTCTCACTGTGCCTCAATCTCAACTACCTAACCACCAACCTCTAACCCCTAACTCCAGGCCTCTGGTCTGGAGTGCTCTCCCTCTTCAAATCCAACAGACAGTTACTCCCTCTCCCTGAAAGCATTATTAAAGGCATATTCATTCATTCATTCAATCGTATTTATTGAGTGCTTACTGTGTGCAGAGCACTGTACTAACCGCTTGGGAAGTAAAAGTTGGCAACATATAGAGATGGTCCCTACCCAACAACGGGCTCACAGTCTAGAAGGGGGAGACAGACAACACAACAAAACATGTAGACAGGTGTCAAAACTGTCAGAATAAATAGAATTATAGCTAGATTCAATCGTATTCATCGTATTTCAATAATATTTATTGAGCACTTACTGTGTGCACAGCACTGTCCTAAGCGCTTGGGAAGTACAGGTTGGCAACATATAGAGACGGTTCCTACCCAGCAGCAGGCTCACAGTCTAGATGCACATCCTTAACAAAATAAATAGAATAGTAAATATGTACAAGTAAAATAAATAGAGTAATAAATCTGTACATATGTACAGGTGCTGTGGGGAGGGGAAGGAGGTAGGGGCGGATGGGGAGGGGGAGAGGAAAAGGGGGATCAGTCTGGGAAGGCCTCCTGGAGGAGGTGAGCTCTCAGTAGGGCTTTGAAGGGAGGAGGAGAGCTAGCTTGGCGGATGCATATCTTCTCCAAGAGGCTTTCCCAGACTAAGCCCCACCTTTCATCATTTCCCACTCCCTTCTGCATCACCCGGACTTACTCCCTTTTCTCTTCCCCCTACCAGCCCCAAAACACTTGTACATATCTGTAATTTATTTATTTGTACTGATGTCTGTCTCCCCAGCTCTAGACTGTAAGTTTGCTGTGTGCAGGGAATTTGTCCGTTTATTGTTGTATTGTACTCGACCAAGCACTTGGTACAGTGTTCTGCACACCTTAAACACTCAGTAAATATGAATGGATGAATGAATGAATGAATGATCACCTGGAGTCAGGAGGAGGTTTCTTGTCCCTCTGTTACTACTGCTTTCACGCACTGCCCCCTCCCACCGCCCCCACCCCCACCCCACCTTCCCTTTCTTCCTTACATAACTGTGGTTTTGAGGATCTTTCTGGACATGATGGGAACATCTCTTTCTTACTGCAATTCAACTGCCATTCATGGCTGTTGCCAGTAGCTGTTCTGATCCCATCATCCTGCCTTGTGTTTCATTCACTTCTGTGCCATGAGTGTGTCTGATTCACCCCGTCCTCCTGTTCCTTCTCACAAACCACTTGCCTATACAATTTGAGTAAAACAATAATTTCCCTCCCCACTAGCCTCAAATGTCATCCACCTTAACAGAACTATCTAGGGAGTAGGGAAGGGACCTAGTAGAGAATGAAAAGAGATAGTTAGCTAGAAGAGTAGAAGGGAGCCAGTTTGAGGCATAAGAGAGTTAGCTTAAGTAGAGAAGGGACCTAACAGTTCCACAATGGTTTTCAGGACTGTGTTCTGTGACATACTAATGAAGCGTAATTCTTCAAGATGATCCCACTGAGCAGTGATTCATGAAGTCACCCCACTAGGTTTCTGCAAACTTTATATTAGGAGGTCGCTGGACTTTCTGAGCAGGAAGGCTGCACTGGGGAAGAGGGAGATGGAACTTTGTGTTGAAAGTCATATAATGCAATACAGATCCCAGGTCTACAATTGATAATTTGTAGAAGCCAGAGTTAGCTTAAAATACAAATCCTATTAATTAATTTCCAAATGCTTGAAAATTTAAGTACAGATGACTAACGGACTCATCTTATCTCTCGAGGGAGGGAAACTGTGAATTCTCCAGAGGTTGGGGAGTGGATGGGGAACAGGCAGTTGGAATTGCACCAAATGAGTCAGAGAAAGGCAGAGGTGGGGAGCGGAGGCAGGGCCACGTAGGATAGTAATTCAACCCATTTGCCTCGCGGTTGATAGGCTTGATAGGGCACAAAGACAAACTAGGAGGTCAACAAAATGGTTGTCACAACTCTGGCAGCACTGACCCAGGCAAAAGGGGAAAGGAGTTACCTAGGTAAGGAGAGAAAAAGGTACGTGGAGAGAAAACTATGGAAGCCTGACATTAAGTTCTCACAAAGGCACATATCCTCCCAGAAGTTTTCCTTGAGTAAGCCCTTCTTTCCTCTTCTCCACTCCCTTCTGTGTTGCCTTAACTTGTTCCCTTTATTCATCCCCCCTCCGACCCATAGCATGCATCAATCAATCAATCAATCAATCGTATTTATTGAGCACTTACTATGTGCAGAGCACTGTACTAAGCGCTTGGGAAGCACAAATTGGCAACACATAGAGACAGTCCCTACCCAACAGTGGGCTCACAGTCTAAAAGGGGGAGACAGAGAACAGAACCAAACATACCAACAAAATAAAATAAATAGGATAGAAATGTACAAGTAAGATAAATAAATAAATAAATAAATAAATAGAGTAATAAATATGTACAAGCATATATACATATATACAGGTGCTGTGGGGAAGGGAAGGAGGTAAGATGGGGGGATGAAGAGGGGGACGAGGGGGAGAGGAAGGAAGGGGCTCAGTCTGGGAAGGCCTCCTGGAGGAGGTGAGCTCTCAGCAGAGCCTTGAAGGGAGGAAGAGAGCTAGCTTGGCGGAGGGGCAGAGGGAGGGCATTCCAGGCCCAGGGATGACGTGGGCCGGGGGTCGACGGCGGGAGAGGCGAGAACGAGGTACAGTGAGGAGATTAGCGGTGGAGGAGCGGAGGTTGCGGGCTGGGCAGTAGAAGGAGAGAAGGGAGGTGAGGTAGGAGGGGGCGAGGTGATGGAGAGCCTTGAAGCCCAGGGTGAGGAGTTTCTGCCTGATGCATGTACATATCTATAATTTTAATTATTTATGTTATTGTCTGTCTTTCCCTCTAGACTGTAAGTTCATTGTAGGCAGAGAATGTGTCAGTTCTATTGTTATATTGTACTCTCCCAAGCGCTTAGTACAGTGCTCTGCACACAGTAGCACTCCATAAATACACCTGACTGCCTGACTGCCTGACTTCATCATTAATGTTGCTTAAGTACAGTGCTGAGTGCACTGTAAGTACTGTAAATACCATTAACACTGTATTAAGTGCACTATACTTACACACTTGGGAAAGTATAATTCAAGAGTTGATTGGCATATCCCCTGTCCTCACTGAATTTACACTGTAAAGGAGAAGACAGACAATAATGCAAATAAATAATTTACAATGTATAACAGAGATAAATTTGCAAATGCTGTGGAGCTGAAGGCTGGGGCCATATCAAGTGCCCATAGGTCACAAATGCAAGTGCAAGAACCCTAAGAACTTGTACTTCCTTGTTCTCATGGACAAGAAGCAGTGTGGCTTAATGGATAGAGCACGGGCCTGGGAGCCCGAATGACCTGAGTTGTAATCCCAGCTCTGCCCATGTCTGCTGTGTGACCTTGGGTAAGTCACTTAACTTCTCTGGGCCTCAGTTAACTCATCTGTAAAATGGGGATTAAGAGTGTGAGCCCCATGTGGGACAGGGGCTATGTCCAACCGGATTGACTTGATCTACCCCAGTGTTTAGAACAGTACTTGGCACCGTTAAATACTTTCTATGTGACAAGAAATGTTCTAAACACTAGGGTAGATCAATTCTTTCAAGTTGGACATAGTGCTTAACAAGTACCATTATTATTAATACTTACGATTGTTTTTGTTAGAGGCATTATGGCTTAGATTCAGCCATGGCTAGATCTTTCAATTCTAGTCATGCCTCAGGCTGATTGTGTGACCTTGTATAAGTCACTTAACCTTTTTATCACAGTTTCAGTAAGAAGGGATAAAATACCTGCTCTTACTGCCTCTTAGATCATGAACCCTCAAATGACTTAGGGATCATCTTTGTTCTGATTTTCTTATATATCTTGTATCTAACACTGAGCTTGGCATAAAGTAAACATTAAACTATTAAATATATTTCTTTCCACAGGGCTCAATCTTCCCTCCTTTTGAAAATGCACATGTCCATCCTGGTGTTAGAGGTATTGAAGTGGCAATGTGGGCCAGAGCCAAGTTTGTAACATTAAACTCATACCTTCTATGGGCTTCCTGAGGGCAAAGACTGTTAATAATAATGATAATAATAATAATAGTAATAATAGCATTTGTTAAGCACTTATTGTGTGCCAGCCACTGTACTAAGTGCTGGATCTGTCTTTCTATGCTTGAATTTCCTCTGTGGGCTAGAGATGACTCAGGGATGTGATCTTCCAATAAGTATTACTCTTATTACTCTTACATGGTGAACAATAATAATAATTGTAGCATTTGTTAGGCACTTACTAGGTGCCAGACATGGTACTGTGCACCGAGGTGGATATAGGCAAAGCAGATGGGACACAATCCCTGTCCCACATGGGGCTCACAGTCTCAATCTCCATTTTACAGATGAGGAAATTGAGTCCCAGAGAAGTGAAATGACTTGCCCAAGATCATACAGCAGACAAGTGGCAGAGGCAGGATTGGAACTCATGATCTTCTGACTCAGAGGTCGATACTCTATCCCCTGGGCCATCAATGATGATGATAATGATGATGATGAAGAGGAGAAGGACATGAGAAGGAGTAAGGTTGATAATTATTTTGATGATGGTGACTAGGGAGAATGGACTGACCCTCCCTACAGCAGGCTCAAGTCTAGTGTCCCTTCTCCCCAGCTCTGTCCCTCAACATCCTGCCCCAGGATGGTCCCACACTGGTGTTCCCCAGAGCATTCCCATGGCAATCAATCAACCAAACAATCAATGGCATTTGAGTGTTCGACACTGTACTAAGCAAATGGGAAAATGTAACTGCAAGAGACATGTTCGCTACCCTCAAGGAACTTACCATTTAATGGGGAGATGTTATTTACAAGCAGTATAACCTAGAAGAAAAAGGATAAATCAGGAAGTAGTACAAACATATCAGCATGAAACAGTCGAACAAATAATTGAATGTACACATTAATTCAAAAGCTTAGTACACTGCTCTGCACATAGTAAGCGCTCAATAAATACGATTGATGATTAATATATGAATAGAATACATACATAAATAAAAATGTATGTACATGAGTGTCATAGGTAATACTGAAGTGCACAGGTTTGTTAAGTGTGGGTGCTGGGCTGACAAAATTGGAATGTTGGGAAATAATTAAAAAAGGCTTCCTGTAGGCAGTGAGATACTAGGAGGACTTTGAAAATGGGGAAAGCAAATTGGGTTTGGAACAGGGGGCTCCTCCAGATAATAGATTCTTCTACAGTAAATAACAGATGAACCTCAGTCCACTCTCAAAGTCTTTGGGACTGAGAATCTTTGTGAAATAATTTATTAGATAGTCAAATGATCTCTCAGCATCATTTGCACTCTCTCATATGTGTCAGTCATATTTCTGCTGCAGCACCGAGTGCAGTGAGGGAGTAAGCAGGCAGGAGTGTAACAAACACACTGCAAACTGCACAGAAAGGGATTTGACCATAGAATAGTGTTCAAAATATACTGCAGTCACTTAACCCAGGAGGCAGCTACCTTGATATCCTCTGTAATCTTCACCATCCCTCTAGTCAGTTATTTTTCAGGATTCCTGTTGAGCTTGCCCACCATGTGAAACATCCTGGGTGGTCTACAGTACCCCCGAAGGCATAGATCCAATAGATATTCCATTACTTCTGGCTGTTTCACTTCTTCTACCCACCACCCCTTGCCACCTCCTACCATAATGAAAGGATGGGCAAGAATTTGGGAGAAGGAAGGGGAACACAAATGATAGTAGTTTAAGATGTGTTGCCAGAAACAAGGACGTCTCTTGGGTGAGAGAGCCAGGGTGGACATCCCATTTTGGTCCTTGTTTTCAATCAATCAATCACTCAATCACCTTGTCCCCTTCTTACCTCACCTCACTACTCTCCTACTACAATCCAGCCTGCCCACTTTGCTCCTGCAATGCCAATCTACTCATCAAACCTCAATCATATCTACCTCACCACCTACCTTCTTGCCCATGTCCTGCCCCTGGCCTGGAGTACTCTCCCTTTTCATATTCACCCATCCTGCTGCCAGCACTCACTCTCCAGCTGCTGGAGATAATCCAAGGCAAGACGAATGGCTGGGCCTCCCTGTTCCCCAAGGAAGGCCCAATTTCCCTCCTACCAATTATATCCAACTCTTGAGAGAGTTGTTTACACCTGCTGTCTCTTTTTCCTCTTCTCCAATTCTCTCGAGATCTCCTCCAATCTGGCTTCTGTCCCCTTCACTGCATAGAATCAGCCCTATCCAAGGTAACTAATGACAAATTCTGACGGTCTTTACTCCATCATAATCCTCCTAGACCTCCCAGCTGTATTTGACACTGTAGACCATCTCCTTCTTCTGGAAACTTTATCCAACCTTGGATTCACTGACACTGTCCTCTCTTGAGTCTCCTCCTGTCTCTCTAACTACTACTTCTTAATCTTTTTCAATGGCTCCTCTTCTGCCTCCCACACTCTGACAGTAAGAGTCCCTCAAGGCTCAGTTCTAGGTCCACTTCTATTCTCTATCTACACCCACTCCCTTGGAGAACTCACTTGCTCCCATGGCTTCCATTACCATCTCTGTGCAGTTGATTCCCAAATCTACATCTCCAGCCCTGACATCTCCTTCCCTGCAATCTCTCATTTCCTCTTGCTTTCAAGGCTGTGTCTAATATATCTAATATCCCACCGAAACCACAAATTAAATATGTCCAAAACTAAACTCCTTATTTTCCCTCCAAAATCCTGCCCCCACGTCTTTCCTATCACTGTAGACAACACTACTACCCTCCCTACCTCAGAAGCCCATAACCTTGGCGTTGTCCTTGCCTCATTTCTCTCATTCCATCCTCATATTCAGTGTCAGCTAATCCAGTCAGTTCAACTTTCACGTCATTGCTAATATAAACCCTTTCCTCTACATCCAAACAGCTACTATACTGGTCCAAGCCCTTATCTCATCCCACCTTGACTACTCTATTTGCCTCCTCACTGACCTCCTAGCTACCTGGCTCTCCTAACTCCAATCCATACTTCACTCTGCTTCCTGGATCATTTATCAACAAAAATGTTCAGTTTATGACTCTCCATTTCTCAAGAATCTTGGATGGCTCCCCATTCACCTCTGCATCAGACAGAACCTCCTTACCATTGACTTTAAAGCACTCGAACAGCTTGGCCCATCCTACCTCAACTCACTAATCTTCTACCAGAGCCAAGCCCGCACACTCCGTTCCTCTAGTGTTAGCTTATTCACTGTGCTCCGATCTCATCTATCTCTCTATCCATGTCCTCTCCCTAGCTTGGAACTCCCTCCTCCTCCATATATATCAGACCACCACCCTCTCCTCTTTCAAAGCATTACAGAGTTCACATAGCCTCCAAGAAGCCTTCCCCAATTAAGCCCTGTATTCCCTTGATGGCTCTCCCTTCTGTGTCGTCTTTGCACTTGGATCTGCGACTTTTGGACATTTAATATTCACGCCACCACCAGCACCATGGAACATATGAACATATCTTTGAATTATATATTATGTTACTTTTTTATTCATATTAGTTTCTGTCTCCTCTAGAACGTAAGCTTGTTGTGGGCAGGGAATGTGTTTGTTATAATTACTATAGTGCACTCTCCCAAGTGCTTAGTACAGTGCTCAGCACACAGTAAGCTCTCAATAAATACAATTAATTGATTGATTGATTGATTGATCATTTACTATGTGCAGATTTCTTAGACCTCCGGCTGCATCTTTTCAGGCTAGCTGTTCTGATCTTTATTCTAAAGCAGCTGCCCCTTCCCAATGCTTTATTTCCTCCAGCTCTACTATGTCCTTCCTAAAACTCCATGAAACAGTCCAGATGAAAGTCTAAGTAGCATGGTTTAAAATATTTCCATAGGTACGCCTTTTGTTATTCTAAACTGTAAGCTCACTGTGGACAGGGAATGTGTTGGTTACGTTGTTATTTTGTACAATAACAATATGATTGAATGATTGATTGACAGCAGTATTTGTTAAGGTCTTACTATGTGTCGGGTATTTAATAAATACCATAAAATATTATGAAAGCAAGAGGCTCACAATGGAAGAATAAAGGCTAGAAAAGGAGGAGGAGATTAGAATTGAATACACCGCTAGGCCTTGCTGCTCCCGGAAGGATCCTCTCCTCAGAGTGCCGCCATAGACGCCCGGGACTCCGTTCCCGAGAGGCCCGCCCGCCCGCCCGCCATCACACTGCGTGGCCCCCGCTGCTGCTGGAAGGATCCTCTCCTCAGAGCGCCGCCATCGACGCCCGGGACTCCGTTCCCGAGAAGCCTGCCCGCCCGCCCGTCCGCCATCACACCGCGCGGCCTTGCTGCTCCGGGAAGGAGTCTCTCCTCAGAGCGCCGCCATAGACGCCCGGGACTCAGTTCCCGAGAGGCCCACCCGCCCGCCCACCATCACACCGCGTGGCCCTGCTGCTCTCGGAAGGCTCCCCGCCTCAGAGCGCCCCCATAGACGCCCCCTGCTTCCACCCCCCCCACTTAAGAGACCTTCCTTACAGTGCTCTGCATCAGGTCCAAGCCCTTCCCGTGGGGAGATGGCAACCATACCCTCTTCCACAACCCTCACGTTAATCCTCTCCCAACCGGCCAAGAGGAGGAATAAAAACTTCGCCCGGGGACCACAGTGGTGTTTCGGACCAACGCTCTCCGCCTGGACCAGAAAACCGTACGGGACCTTCACTTGGACCTGAAATGACGACAGATGCTATTCTCTGTGTGTGTGGCTGAGATGGCCTAAATAAATAACTCTCACCGTGGTGCGTGGTACAGCGTGTTGGGAATTTAGGAAGCCCTTTGGTTTTAGGGTGCTTGTTAAGTCCAGGCGCTGAAGTAGATTCCCCCTTTTAGACTGTGAGCCCACTGTTGGGTAGGGACTGTCTCTATATGTTGCCAATTTGTACTTCCCAAGCGCTTAGTACAGTGCTCTGCACACAGTAAGCGCTCAATAAATACGATTGATGATGATGATGATGCTCCTCCCCCCCCCTTCCCGGTCAATCAATCAATCAATCAATCGTATTTATTGAGCGCTTACTATGTGCAGAGCACTGTACTAAGCGCTTGGGAAGTACAAATTGGCATCACATAGAGACAGTCCCTACCCAACAGTGGGCTCACAGTCTAAAAGGGGGAGACAGAGAACAGAACCAAACATACCAACAAAATAAAATAAGTAGGATAGAAATGTACAAGTAAAATAAATAAATAAATAAATAAATAAATAGAGTAATAAATATGTACAACCATATATACATATATGCAGGTACTGTGGGGAAGGGAAGGAAGTAAGATGGGGGGATGTAGAGGGGGACGAGGGGGAGAGGAAAGAAGGGGCTCAGTCGGGGAAGGCCTCCTGGAGGAGGTGAGCTCTCAGTAGGGCCTTGAAGGGAGGAAGAGAGCTAGCTTGGCGGAGGGGCAGAGGGAGGGCATTACAGGCCCGGGGGATGACGTGGGCCGGGGGTCGATGGCGGGACAGGCGAGAGCGAGGTACAGTGAGGAGATTAGTGGTGGAGGAGCGGAGGGTGCGGGCTGGGCAGTAGAAGGAGAGAAGGGAGGTGAGGTAGGAGGGGGCGAGGTGATGGAGAGCCTTGAAGCCCAGGGTGAGGAGTTTCTGCCTGATGCGCAGATTGATTGGTAGCCACTGGAGATTTTTGAGGAGGGGAGTAATATGTCCAGAGCGTTTCTGGACAAAGATAATCCGGGCAGCAGCATGAAGTATGGATTGAAGTGGAGAGAGACACGAGGATGGGAGATCAGAGAGAAGGCTAGTGCAGTAGTCCAGACGGGATAGGATGAGAGCTTGAATGAGCAGGGTAGCGGTTTGGATGGAGAGGAAAGGGCGGACCTTGGCAATGTTGCAGAGCTGAGACCGGCAGGTTTTGGTGACGGCTTGGATGTGGGGGTGAATGAGAGAGCGGAGTCGAGGATGACACCAAGGTTGCGGGCTTGTGAGACGGGAAGGATTGTAGTGCCGTCAACAGAGATGGGAAAGTCAGGGAGAGGACAAGGTTTGGGAGGGAAGACAAGGAGCTCAGTCTTCGACATGTTGAACTTTAGGTGGCGGGCGGACATCCAGATGGAGATGTCCTGAAGGCAGGAGGAGATGCGAGCCTGGAGGGAGGGGGAGAGAGCAGGGTCAGAGATGTAGATCTGGGTGTCATCAGCGTTGAGATGATAGTTGAAGCCGTGGGAGCGAATGAGGTCACCAAGGGAGTGAGTGCATATTGAGAACAGAAGGGGACCAAGCACTGAACCTTGGGGAACCCCCACAGTAAGCGGATGGGAGGGGGAGGAGGAGCCTGCAAAAGAGACTGAGAAAGAACGACCGGAGAGATAAGAGGAGAACCAGGAGAGGACGGAGTCTGTGAAGCCAAGGTCAGATAACGTGTTGAGGAGAAGGGGGTGGTCCACAGTGTCAAAGGCAGCTGAGAGGTCGAGGAGGATTAGGACAGAGTATGAGCCGTTGGATTTGGCAAGCAAATCCTACCTGACTCTCCGGTCCTGCCTGACTCTCCCCCCCGCTCCCCACCCCGGGAAAAAGGCCCTTGTTAACACCATGTTACATTAACGGCAACCTCATTTGCACCTACTCAGCCCTCCCATGCTAGTTGGCTGTTCGCTCCTCTCCCCAGGTATCTCTGCTCCCTGACCCCTCTTAACAGGCCCACCCTACTCCAGCACATAATAGTTTGTATCTGCTCTCTGTGACATCATTATCTGCCAAATTTATTATTGCCATAGCATATTGATTGTTTAACTACACCCTGTGATCCCATCGCCTACCTATATCATTGCTACTGTTTTATTGCTCTGCACCTCAATTGTTAACCTCCCGCTGTACTGTCACTTGCCCTGCTGACCTCACCATGAACTTTCAATTCCCTTGCTCCCAACTGCCATCCCCATTTCTCACCTTCCCCTTCCCCTCTCCCACCCAGCTTTTTCCCTCCCTCTCCCCCACCAAGACCACTCCCCCTCACCCCCTACCAAGGATCCCTCTGTACCAGTGCCAGTCCTCTACTCCTCCCTCCCGGCCCCCTCCCTCCCCTTCTCCCCACCCCCACCCCATCCCACTTCTCCTTTCCCATCGCCACCCCTCTTCCCACTCTCCCCACCCAGGCCCCCGCCAACTCATCCCAATCCAAACCCTCCCCCCCCCGCACCCTTCCCCCTCCCTCTCCCCCCCGACAGCTGCTGCCAAGTGTGGCCTCTGGAACCCCCACTACGTTTTAAGTAAGATCCCTTTCATCCTGGACCTATTCCTTTCCAGCTCTCTACTCCTCCTCGCCCTAACTGAAACATGGCTGTCTCAAGACGACACGGTCTCTTCGGCTGCCCTCTCCAGTGGAGGCCTCTTCTTCTCCCACTCCCCCGGACTCACCGGAAAAGGAGGAGGTGTCGGTTTCCTTCTCGCCCCCCAATGTCGCTTTCGCACTATCCCTCCTCCCCCCTCCCTTTCCTTCCCTTCCTTTGAAGCCCACATTATTTGCCTCTACCACCCCCTCCAGATTCCTGTAGCCGTCATCTACCGCCCTCCCGGCCCCACTTCCAACTTCTTTAACGACTTTGACCCCTTCCTCACCTTCCTTCTCTCCTTCTCCATGCCCACTCTGATCCTCGGAGACTTCAACATCCACATGGATATCCCTGATGACTCCTCTGCCGCCCGCCTTCTATCTCTCCTCGACGCTGCCAACCTCTTCCTCCACCCCACCTCACCCACTCACCAACTTGGTCATACCCTCGACCTCATCATCTCCTATCGCTGCACTGTGTCCACCCTCACCAACTCGGAAATCCCTCTCTCTGATCATAATCTTCTCACCTGCCTCCGCACTCACACTCCTTTCCCCTGTAAATCCATATTACTCCCTCACAGAGATCTCCACTCTCTTGACCCCATCCATCTTTCGGAGCGCCTCACATCACACCTCGCCGCCCTCTCCTCTCTACCCAGTCTTGATGATCAGATTACTGCTCTCAACTCTACCCTTTCTACTCAGCTAGACTCACTCGCTCCCCTTTCCGTTCACCGCTCTCGTACCACTAACCCACAGCCCTGGATCACTGCCACTGTCCGCCTCCTTCGCTCTTATGCTCGAGCTGCCGAACGCTGCTGGCGAAAGTCTAAACACCATGCCAACCTCGTTCTCTGAACATCTTCACTGCCATGCAGTCCATGATCAGGGCCATGGAGACCCTGAAGATCCTGTACAAGTACGAACAGAACAAGGCCAATGCCCTGCTGATCCGGGAGGTGGATGTAGAAAAGGTCACGACGTTTGAGCAGCCATATGTAAGTGCAATTAAGACTCTGTGGAATGACCCTGGAATCCAGGAGTGTTACGACCGAAGGCGAGAATAACAGCTCTCCGATTCAGCTAAATACTACCTAACTGACGTAGACCGAATTGCCACCATAGGGTACTTACTGACTCAACAGAATGTGCTGCGGGTGCGAGTCCCCACCACTGGGATCATAGAGTACCCTTTTGACCTAGAGAACATCATTTTCAGAATGGTAGATGTTGGCGGTCAGAGATCGGAACGGAGGAAGTGGATCCACTGCTTTGAAAATGTGACCTCCATCATGTTTTAAGTAGCCCTTAGTGAATATGACCAAGTTCTGGTGTAGTCGGATAATGAGCCCAGCCCACACCCTCCGCTCCTCTGTCGCTAATCTCCTCACCGTGCCTCGTTCTCACCTGTCCCGCCGTCATCCCCCTGGCCTGGAATGCCCCCCCTCTGCCCATCCGCCAAGCTAGCTCTCTTCAAGGCCCTACTGAGAGCTCACCTCCTCCAGGAGGACTTCCCAGACTGAGCCCCCTCCTTCCTCTCCTCCTCATCCCCCTCTCCATCCCCCCGTCTTACCTCCTTCCCTTCCCCACAGCACCTGTATATATGTATATATGTTTGTACATATTCATTACTCTATTTATTTTACTTGTATATATCTATTCTATTTATTTGATTTTGTTAATATGTTTGGTTTTGTTCTCTGTCTCCGCCTTCTAGACTGTGAGCACACTGTTGGGTAGGAACTGTCTCTATATGTTGCCAACTTGTACTTCCCAAGCGCTTAACAGTGCTCTGCACACAGTAAGCGCTCAATAAATACGATTGATTGATTGATTGATTGATTGATCTTTTCCTGCCTTAACTCAGCCCTATCTTCTGCCAGACAAAACTATTTCTCCTCCCTTATTGACACACATGTCCATCACCCCCGCAAGCTCTTCCGTACATTCAACTCCCTTCTCAGGCCCCCGGTTCCTCCCCCTCCTCCTTCCCTCACCCCCAACGATCTGGCCTCATAGTTCATTAACAAAATTAAATCCATCATTAACTCCCTACTCAGCCCTCCCATGCTAGTTGGCTGTTCCCTCCTCTCCCCAGGTTTCTCTGCTCCCTGACCCCCCTTAACAGGCCCACCCTACTCCAGCACATACTAGTTTGTATCTGCTCTCTGTGACATCATTATCTGCCAAATTTATTATTGCCATAGCATATTGATGATGATACCTCCCCAAAGTCACTTCCCCGCCTTCTCCAACCCCCCGGCTCTCAACACTCTCTGCTACTCTCCCATCCTTCCCAGCAGTATCCTCAGAGAAGTTTTCCTCCCTCCTCTCAAGTGGTACTCCGGCCACCTGTGCTTCTGACCCCATTCCCTCTCATCTCATGAAATCTCTCGCTCCATCCCTTCTTCCCTCCTTAACTTCCATCTTCAACTGCTCACTCTCCACTGGTTCCTTCCCCTCTGCCTTCAAACATGCCCCTGTCTCTCCCATCCTAAAAAAACCCTCTCTTGACCCCACCTCACCTTCTAGTTATCGTCCCATATCCCTC